>NC_079398.1:22184708-22419708 GCF_029220125.1 Pseudoliparis swirei | reverse complement strand
GGCAACAAAATGATCTAAACATTTTCCTTTAAATCGGTCAATATGACGTTTTAATGCAAAACGACAAAGTAAAGTCAAAGTTGAATGAGGAGGTGAGTCTGTTAACTGGGATTTTTACATATTGACAATACAAAAATCTTAATAAAGTTAAAGCCACAGTTGGTAATCTTTATTGAAGTGACATTTTGTCATATTTGCTCCTGTATATGCTATATGAGACAGATAATCGGTGAGAAGAATCTGGTTCCTCTGCCTTCTTTTAACATGTTTGCAGGAATCCACCTTGCCAAGGGAAAAAGAGAAGTCTCTGAGGGGCCGATGACACCAGACGCGACTTGTGAAAGCGCAGTCGCTTCAAAAACACCAAACACCAAAAAGCGATAAAACTTAATTTACAAAATGGATTCAAGCAGACGTCTGTGTTGTGGGATGAGGAGGAAAATGCCCCAAAAAAGGAGGTTTTGGGTTCACGATATTTAATAAAAGGAAAGCGTAGGGCGAATGCCACCATCTATTCCGCGAATTGTGTCTCGATGACGAGCGCTTGCAGTTGTACTTAAAGTAATAAAGCCCGCCTCTTGCTTGATCCGATTGGCTGCCTTGGCCTTGCTCTTAAAAGTTGATAACATTTTAACGTTAGCGCTGATCAAATATGAATCAAAATGCCCTCAAATATTTTCAGAAACGTATTCTTGTGTGCTATAAAATGAAATCATGGTCATCCAAAGTTGTAATGAACCAGAATCGTTCTCTAATCGGCATGTGCAACGACTTTCGGGCCGTCACCCGTGGGTTTCCCCCCAAAGCACCGAGGATTCGCCAACAACGAGGTCATCGGGATCACGCTTTATTCAATTCAGCTTCAATTCAGCTGCTCTGGCTGATTGGCAATCAACCAGAGCACCCGTCTGATGCCAATCAGCCAGCAGCCGAGGCCAATTACAGACCGTTACTGTCATGTCTCGTCGGTTGTGTTAAGTTTTAGGTTTAAGTCCTGTTTTCCATGTCCGCTTTTATTTTGTAGTAACTGTCCTCTCTCGTTTCAGAAACTTTATTTCCTGCCCCGGTGTTTCCTCGTTAGTGTGATTGTCTGCTCCTCCCCTGATTGTGTCCACCTGTTTCCCATTTCCTCATGTATTTAAGCCGGTGTCTACCTGTGTCTTGTGTCAGATAGTCTTGTCTCTTGTCTCGTCCTGATTGTTCTTGATAGTGTCGTCTTTTGTCCTGGTTTACTTTTCCTGCATAGTTGTGATTTTCTGTTTTTTTATAAATCCTTTTGATTGCCCTGAACATTGGAGTCGTGCTTTTGGGTCCTGTTTTTTGAGTCGTGACAGTTACTCAACCCGGTCATAACCTGAATTTACCTTTAGGGCTTTGAAACAAACTGACTTCACACCACTGTTAAACAGTTCCCCTTTCTTCTCCCTGCGGTATAAAATAAATGCATGTGCAGTTTGCTCACGTCAACCTGAATTACGTCAAGTCATAGAATGTGTATTTGACACTGATTATTTTGCCATTAGAAGCCGCCAACATACAAAACTACCAACTTTAATATCACGAGGGTAACCTCGTGATATTAAAGTTGCACACGGTAGTTTTGTGATCCCACGGTAAATTTAATAAATATTGTCCAGGTTTTATAAAGCAAACTGTGACCTTCCAGTCATTCTATCCAGCTCATAACAATATGTTCCAGAAACCCCCCCAACATGCAATGCATTACCCAGTACCCATTACATAGCAGATTTAATTTGCACATTATTAATATTTTCCAATCTTAAAGTATAATTACAATTTGTGACCTTACTTTGCACTTCTGCAGCTGCCTTCATGACATATTGATTTATTGCAGGTGTAAATGTTTTAACAAACCAATTAGATTGATTTTTTAATGCTAATAACACAAACTTGTTGAGCGATGGAGATGACCAAGCAACATTTTAAGCCCATGCTGCTTCAATTCAGAAAACAACGCTGTATTTAACCGTTTAAATGAAGCTGTGTTCTCCCCTTTGTGATGACAATATCCCCTTTCTTTTAACTTGTTTTTGTGTATGTAGGGCATTTATCATTACACTGTACGGCACATGCATGGATGCCTTCCACATTAATCACTTCATTAAAGTCATTATTTAAGTTCCGCAGACTCTCCATCTCAGCTTTACTCATCCGGAGTGTAATTGCCATCAGAGAAAACAATGCAATTGACTTCATGTCCTCACCAGTGAAAAGAAAAATTAATCAACTCCTCCTTTGAGAGCACACTCTTTCCCAAACCTCCTGTTGTTTGAGTAAACAAACCCTGCTGTCTGTCTACAGTTCTCTCTTTCTCTCGCTTCCCGTGCCTCTTCCTCCCTCTCGCTACTTCCCTTGACTTTCATCTCCCGGTTTCTCTCTGTTCTGCAGACTCTCTGCCTCTCCCGGCCTCCCCCCCTGAGGTTTGCTGCCACCAGATGTATTAAAGTAAATAGATAATTAATCCGTGCCTCCGAGGCTAACAGCATCACATACCTGCCCTGCGGCCCCCCCCCCCCCCTCGATTCGGAGGCAAGGCAGAAGCAAAGTGTGGGTTGTGACTCATCAAACGCCCACACCTTCCTCCATCTACGCTGTCAGAGTGACGCAGGGTAACGTCTCGCTTTGCTCTTTCTTTTGACACGTGACTTAGTCGGGACCGGCTGGTTTGCGCTGCAAAGAAACTCCCGCAAACTTACCTGCAGCAATGGAGGCCAGACGCACGTAGTCAGAGCCCCTCTCCTCCGGCTCGTAGGGGAAGTCCTCCACCAGACTGAGTCCTGCCAACGCAGAAGAGAGAGGTCAGAAGATTAACGCTGTACTTTTGTTCCGCTCCGTCTCGTCAGCGTCCCGAAACACCGACACAAACACTCGCATAATAAACGTTGCGTACAAAGTCACAAGGCCTGGATACAATAATTCACGCATGTCCAAATGAACCAGGCTACATGTGTGCCTTCTACTGCACACTATAAACAATAGTTTAACACACATGTGTGAAACGCTGGTAAAATACGACCTGCCCTCATGCGTTTGGCATGTCAGTTAGTTTGTGATAATGTTATATTCTATATTTCCAAATGTACACCATGTGAGCAAAATATAAACAAAATATTTAAAAAAGGACCTTGAATAGATTAGGGGACTATAATTGCATTATACTTTATTCGTGCTAATTCCCAAACTAATGAGCATTCAGGTCTGTCATGCAATGATTTTATGGGGGAGGGGGGGGGGGGGGAGCCCCAGGTGCAGTCGCCCACTTATAATCCAGCTTCAATTTCAGTGGACAGAAGGTCACTTCAATTCAATTCAATAAGTTAAACTCTGAAGTAAATTTACTGCAAATCAAAAATAAAAAGGCTATATGAGGTTAAAAATCAATTAGCTGCAATTTAAATTATAGGACGACCCCTCAGCGATCAGCACTTTAATATAGGTTTTCAAAGCAGGAGAAGTTTTGAGGAGCTGTTGAGAGGCCACTGAATCTTTGTGTTAGTTCATAAATGCAGCTTTGAAGAGAATGTGTCAAAATATACCAAATACAAAATAATCTGCATTGACAAAGACCTTTTATATATTATATTTATATATTAATGCTTCTGTTGGCACAGACATTTTTAATACAGTGTTTACTGTATATTATGTTGTTCCACACTCACGCCAGCCTAGAAGTAAAGATGTCTGATGGATGAGCTTTACGGTTGGTCTTATTCGCTCATTATCTCGTCATGGCTTTTGCAATTGCACCTGACCTGATTATATATAGCGAAATGAATAGAAAATATAGTCAAAACATTGACAAGGTTAGAAATAATGAATTTTATTTGAAATATTATTTTTGTTCCTCAAACTTCGAGCTCAAAGGAAGGACAGTTTTAAAGCTTATCTCACCAGCATAACTGTTTTCAGCTGCGCTCACACAATATCGCGAGGGTTTTCTCATCCTCTGTTAGTCTTCTAAGGCGATGAGCAAACGCAATGTACCAATAGAACACTGGAGATGGGCCTCTATAGACCTAAGTAGACATTTCATTAAAAACCACACGTTTCCAGCTAGAATAGTAATTTACCACATTAAACAATGTATAGAGGGTATTTCTCATTGATTTAATGTTATCTTCATTAAAAAAAAATGCTTTTCTTTGAAAAATAAAGACATTTCTGATTGACCTCAAACTTTTGAACGGTAATATATATATATATATAATTTATATAATATATTATATATAATATATATATATATGTTGAATAAAAATATGTGTATGTACATGTACCACAGATAATAAGGTTCCAATGTAAGACATGACAATGGTTGTGCAAAGCCTTTTTCATAAACGCAAATATTATGTGGGTGGAACGAAATAATTTTTTTTACACAATGATCACTTTAAATCAATTTAAATTTCAGCCTGGAATTGACTGTCTCTGGGTGCGGAGGCCTAGCTTGTGTGTCATGGGCTGCACCCACTTGATAATCCCCATAGCAGTGCAGCTGCTCCCGCCCACCTCTCGGGAACACAGCGCTGTCAGATCGTTAGACGCCAGTCTCACCGTGCAGCACGGACTGATGCAGGCTCCAGTAGATGCTCAGGCAGTTCTTCTCCTTCTTCATGCCTCGTTTACACTGGCAGCCGTGCAGAGGGGTGGACAGCAGCGCCGTCATGGCGTTCTCGCACTGGGTCCGCGCCCCGGGCCCCAGCTTCACGCTGCCGTCCCCCGCCACACACTGCCTGAGGGTGCGCAGTCGCGGGCTGCAGGTGTCGTCGCTGGAGCAGGTGTCTCCCGCGCGCATGCAGTCCCTCCCGCCTGCGGAGAGAGCCATGCGGGGGACTCCTGCAGGACGAGACAGACAGAGAGACAGAGTTAGGACGGCTTCGTCTGCGCCGATCAGATCCGAGCAGGAGGCTGGTCGGTCCGCTGGTTTTATTTACAGTTTGTTCAGTGAAGCGTTTTCCAATTTCCAACATAACATTTCAGAGGCAGTTTTGGATGTATATATAACACCATCCGCTCGGTAGTAATCCACACGCTGACCAAACAAACAAAACCATAGCAAAGTTAAATAACAGCCCAAATTGAATGACAAAAATAAATCCTATAAAAACACCAACATTCAATTCAATTCAGTTTATTCAGTGCTTTACAATCTGTACACATAGACATCCCTGACCTTTGACCTCACATCGGATCAGGAACAACTCCCAAACAACCATTCACTGGGGAAAAAAGGTAAGAACCCTTGAGGAGAGAACAGAGGAGGATCCCTCTCCAGGATGGACAGGTGTAATAGATGTCATGTGACCAGAAGGACAGATTAGAGTTAAAACACATTCAATGAATATGACAGAGTGGATGAATAGTCTTTGGTTCTTTCTTCATTTATTCAACCATGATGATGACCAAGTATTGTACCAAGGATTTTCTAAGGTCATTTCTCTGAAGAAAGTGAAGCTGGCTTCCCCGACAAAGCCAACTGTCGAAGAAATCCACCAGCAGGAAGAGGAACTGAAGCTCTCGCTCGATTCAAAGTCGCCGGACTCCTTGGAGAAAAACAGCATGTCAAGGTATTTTGAAGACGTGCATGTTGACGCAAAACAACGATATCGACCGTGGTGAGAATTTGAATACATAAGCAGCAGCACTGGGAAGCTGTTAATGATTTAACCTTTAACATAACGGACACGCCCTTAAAGCTCATTCAAACATCAATGTGTGCTTTCATTGTACACTGAATCACTGTTAAAACTAGAACGGGCACTCGGTAGAGCGCATACCTTCGCATGTCACAAGATTTGGCATTAAATTATGAACATTTTGGAATTAGTTGCATGCCAATTGGATAGAAATTGACCGTGCTATGGTAAAAAGAAGATTTTGACTTTTTCATGACTTTGACCTTGACCTTTGACCCGATCGATCCCAAAATCTAATCAAATGGTCCCCGGATAATAACCAATCATCCCACCAAATTTCATGCGATTCAGTTTAATACTTTTTGAGTTATGCGAGTAACACACATACAAATAAATAAATAAATAAATAAATACACAGCGATCAAATCATTACCTTCCGCATTTTCAATGCGAAGGTGATGATGTATCGAGTTGAATTATCGGATTACAGTTTTACATCCCTTGTCAGAAGCAATCAAACGTGGTCAACGAGCCATCTCACTACTGCGTTTCTGCATTTTAAAATAATATTCATAAACCCAAGGGTAAGGGAGGGGGGTGCTATATTATTCATGAATTTATCTAGTTGTCATATAGAATACATCTGACACCCACTGAGTGGATTTTACTAAAACTTGGGGGGGGATGATGCATCTTGCCAATACATCCCGACATGTTTAAAATTATACTGAGGTGTTTCAGCTCAAGTCCAAAAGTAGGTGTCATATTTGTTACAGATTAGCCCAGAGTGGGGCTGCATCATTTGTGGAGGAACAGCTTGTTTACTGTTGTCTCGTTTCATGTGACGCTAATAACATGCAGGTTTTATTCCCCCGAGGACAGTAAATACTTGTTTATTCCACAGCTGCCTCACAGCTCTTAGTCTCACTCTTAAAGATGATGCAGTGTTGTTTAATCCACCCGTATGTCTGGTTTGGGATAACACTCGCATGTATAAAAGTACTAAAATATGCTTATGCTTATTGTAATAGTAAACAACAGGCACACCATCTGAGGGTTGAATGAATCCAATGTTGTGTTGTTCCTAACTACAAAGTAACAGGATTAAGAGAGTACTGCCAGGGACGAGAACATTTCCGACCTAAAAAAATTATAAATAAAAAATGTAAAAAAAAAAGGTTTTACTTTTTTATTTTTAAACTCACAAATCCCCAAACTGGAAAATCCATCTAAACCGAGCAGCCGTTGATTGACGTGCTTGTAAATTGCTGTCGATCTATTTTGACAATATTATGAGGGAGCTGGTTGCGATAAACAATCTCTGAAAAAAAATGTGCACTGCTGAGTGTGTACACTCACAAAAAAATACACTGTCGTGCTCAGCCGTGGCTTTTCACTCAAAACCAAGAATGTCAACCTGCTGGTGGCGCTAGAGGAAAGGTCAGGGGGTCAGCAGGACGGAGGACGATGGGACCACCCACTCGTTGAGAGAGAATGACAGTCTGGCTGTGCACTTTTCTTCAAAATGGGACCAGGTGTACAGGACTGTCTCAGAAAATTATAATATTGTGATAAAGTTCTTTATTTTCTGTAATGCAATTTAAAAAACAAAAATGTCATGCATTCTGGATTCATTACAAATCAACTGAAATATTGCAAGCCTTTTATTCTTTTAATATTGCTGATTATGGCTTACAGCTTAAGAAAACTCAAATATCCTATTTCTAAATATTAGAATATCATGAAAAAGTATACTAGTAGGGTATTAAACAAATCACTTGAATCGTCTAATTAACTCGAAACACCTGGAAACACATTTTCAAATGTTTGATTTTGTTTTGCTGTTATAAATCTTTTTTTTAACTTGGTCTGAGGAAATATTCAAATTTTATGAGATAGGATTTTAGAGTTTTCTTAAGCTGTAAGCCATAATCAGCAATATTAAAAGAATAAAAGGCTTGCAATATTTCAGTTGATTTGTAATGAATCCAGAATGCATGACATTTTTGTTTTTTTAATTGCATTACAGAAAATAAAGAACTTTATCACAATATTCTAATTTTCTGAGACAGTCCTGTATACTTTTCCATCTGAGGGATGTGATTCACCAGACGGCTAAAAGTGCCACAGCTCTGAGCGTCGGGCAGGTCAACGCTATAGACTCAAAGCCTCTAAAAGAAATGCTCTGGCGCCTGTGTTAATATTATGTGACGTTTCTTAGTTGTATCCAATTAAATATGTGATCTAATTAATGGTAACCCTGGTCAAAGATGTCACTAAACATTTTACTCCAGGCTTTCCAACAGACTGGCATCGAATCTCTTCAGTGCGCTGGTAAAACGTCTGATTGGTTCCTGAGGGATGTCCTCCTGGAAGACACAATTTTTCACAAGGTTTCTTCCCTTTTTTACCCCTGAAGGGTTATTTGGGAGTTCTTCCTGATCCGATGTGAGGTTTTGGGACAGGGATGTCTATGTGTACAGATTGTAAAGCACTCTGAGACTAATTTCTAATTTGTGAAATTGGGCTATACAAATAAACTGAATTGAATTGAATTGAATTTCCAAAATTGTCCCAAACGCAACATTGTTTTATGGCGACCACATGAGCCGTCCTCGCTCTGATTTAGATCAGCGAGAACCCCCAAAATAGAAATTCACGCTGTTTTTGTTGATTTTCTCCCGCGGCCGACTCCCCCGTTTCGCGAGGAAGCAGTGGGGTTCCGTGTGTCCGATTCCCTGTGATATTATATCTGGTGTCATTTTGCTTTGTCGTTTGCATCGACAGCCTGGATTCACGTCGGCCTCCCTCCGTTTCCCCGTCACCGAGCGACCTCATGGAGTCTTTTCACGGCCTCAGACTCTGTGGCTGAACGAGTGCAGGAGCTTTCCCTTTCTACGAGAGGAGGTGTAGAGCAGTGGTCCCCAAACTACGGCCCGCCTCCACATTTGGCCCAGCCCCCTGAACAATACCCATGATGCATTCTGATTTTTTACATTTTTAATTTTTTTCTAGTCTGACCACGCAAATCCTAGACTAGCCCGTCAAATAGAACGGAAATAATGGCGAAAAGGTTCGGTAAGATCCGGGAAAGGGTTATTAATATTTGGTTATGTGTGGCTTTCTGGAAAACAATAAATTTTTGTTTGGGGGGGGGGGTCACCTGGCGGAGCTTTTGAGACCGTCTTTGGCTTTAAAAAAAAAAGAAAAGATGCCAGAAAAAGAAAATCACCTGCACCCCACCCCACCCCCTTGTCACCTTTTTCACCCCTCATGAGTTTGCATGATTTAGGCACCCCCATCAGAGAAGGGAAAAGTTATGTGGCCCTCAAAAGTTTGAAACGCGTGTACACATTTAAATCGCTCGGAGTGCAGATGTCTGATCCGTCGTGCCCACATTAAGTTTAAACTCAAACTGCCAGGGATCCATCAAGGAGCTCGTCTCCCATGCGACGTTCTAAAACACGTCGACATAAAGTATGCCAGCCTAGTTTGGGGTTGGCTCACAAAAGACATGAATTTTAATTGTTTTATGCATGACCTCGTTTTATCTTTCTCTTAAATCTTCTGAAATCAGCATCTGAATTGTTTTGAATTGTCTGAAAGTCCTTACAAAAAGGGTTTTATGCATTTAACTTCACAATTTGGCTTAAATGTTTGTTGCTTTTTGACACAAACATAAACGTGCCCATGTTATTTTCCATTTTCTCCATCGTTCCCCACTCAAGTGTCTTCCCCCCGACACAGAACACATCTCGATGGATGTCGTGTTTGACACGTTTCAGGAAGCTGTGTTGTCATGCTGCTGTAACCTGCCTCGTCAAACTTTCACAAGTGAAGCAATTAGGATTCATTGTCTGTGGATATATATATATATATATGTTTTAAACACCAAATATGTCAGAATGAATTTTGGTGAAATGTGTATAAAATGATGCATGAAAAGATTTTATTTTGAGTCAAAGGCGCAGCCAATAAAATATTGAGTCTGAGCTTTGAATGTCACCAAATGTAAATGTACAGCTTTCGATAAAGAGCTGGAACGAGACAGAATACATATGAAATATTATCAGACAGGGTGGAATAAGGGGAGCCTTCTAACTTTAAATAAACTGTATGTTAAGCGGTTAATTAATTATCGAGATCAGTGCCGCTCTGTCAAGAGCCTGAAAGCATTTAAAACAATCTTAAATGAGAGCGATACGTTTTTAACGAGTCAGCAGAATTGGTTATCGACTGCTTGACGGATTCCCAGGAGTCTTTCCGAGTCGCCGACGACTCGTTGAGACGTTCTGTGCGGCGCGGTCGGCTCGGTAATTAAATTTGAATCAAATCCGATTCCATCTCGGCTTCATCAAGTCACGAGGAGCGAAAACGCTTTCCCCGATAAAAGGCGGGAGTTTGCTCGAATGCGACGTCTTCGTCTGGCTCCGACTCCCCGGGGTTACGCAACGCTAAAGACGAGAAATCAGATGAGAGAGAAGAAAGGGAAGAAAGGGCATTTCATACGAGTCGAGTCTACATCTCGAGCCTGCTGTGCTTGAGTGTGTGTGATGATGATGATGAGGAGGAGGAGGAGGAGGGGAGGGGTTAAAAGCCATGCTTCCGGCAGGAGAGATCTCAACCTTTCCGAGGAGTCAGATAATCTAGAGGCGAGCTGTCAATATGAGTCTAGACGGCGTGTTGCTCTGGGTTTTGGGGGGTTAGTGGATGCTATTGAGAGAAAGCATCTGCCACTCAAGCGAAGAGCTCATCTTCTCGAAGGTGTTGACAGACGGCACTCAGGGCGCCAAAAGGAATCTCCCCGTCAACAGGTCGTTTATTCCCCCACGGAGGCTTAGAATCGTACGTATTCCACGTCGAGCAAAAGGAAGAGAAGCAAACAAACTGCAGGCCGACGTAACGTCGTTCGTTCGCGCTCCTCGGCGCCGCTCTGAGTTTTCTCGCGTCGAGAGACGGCTTCTTTGTCGAGATGCTTCCCTCGCTCTTAAAGATGCAGATACTGCACGGGACACGTGTCACCCTGTGGGACTCCTCCCCTCTGTTTAAGAGCAACGCCATCGAAACATCCAGATTGTACGCGAGTGTGTGTGTGTGGAGCAGCAGGTGGGTGGTGTGTGTGTGTGTGCGTGGAGCAGCAGGTGGGTGGTGTGTGTGTGTGTGTGTGTGTGTGTGTGTTCTGATGTGGAAGGTGGAGCCCCGGAGACCCCGCAAGACCTGCTGCTGCTTCAAGGCAAAAGAAGACTCATCATGATAAAGAGGGCCCTGGTGAACAGCAACGCTGCAAATCGTGTTAAATTGTAACTAATCCAGAGGAGCGGTTTGACGCCCTCCAGATTGTGGAGAGATAACCGTCTGGAAGCACAGCGGCGGCCAATCAGAGGCCGCCAGAAACACTCAGAGGAATCAGCTGCCTTGGCATTCACATTCGTTCCATACGCCCTCCGAGGTCAATATTCAGTCACTCTCTCTCCTCCCCTCTCTCTCTCTCCCTCTCTCTCCTCCCCTCTATCTCTCTTCCCCTCTCTCCTCCCCTCTCTCTTCCCCTCTCTCCCCCTCTCTCTCTCCCTCTCTCCCTCTCTCTCTCTCCCCCTCTCCTCCCCTCTCTCTCCCTCTCTCTTCCCTCTCTCCCCTCTCTTCCCTCTCTCTCTCCCCTCTCTTCCCTCTCTCCTCTCTCTTCCCTCTCTCTCTCTCCCCTCTCTCCTCCCTCTCTCCCTCTCTCCTCCCTCTCTCCCTCTCTCTCCTCCCTCTCTCCCCTCTCCCTCTCTCCTCCCTCTCTCTCTACCCCTTCTCTCCTCCCTCTCTCCTCCCTCTCTCTCTCCCCTCTCTCCTCTCCCTCTCTCTCCCTCTCCCCTCTCCTCCCCTCTCTTCCCTCTCTCTTCCCCTCTCTCTCCTCCCCCCTCTTACCCTCTCTTCCCCTCTCTCTCTCCTCCCCTCTCTCTTCCTCTCTCCCCCTCTCTCTTCCCCTCTCTCTCTCTCTCCCCTCTCTCTCCTCTCTTCCCCTCTCTCCTCTCTCCTCTCCCTCTCTCCCTCTCTCCCTCTCTCTCTCTCCCTCTCCCTCTCTCTCCCTCTCTCTCCCTCTCTCCCTCTCTCCCTCTCCCTCCCTCTCTCTCTCCTCCCTCTCCCTCTCTCTCTCTCTCTCCTCCTCTCTCTCCTCCCTCTCTCTCTATCCTCTCCCTCCCCCTCTCCCTCTCTCTCCCCCCCTCTCTCTCCCTCTCTCCTCTCTTCCCCTCTCTCCCTCTCTCTCTCCCTCTCTCTCTCCCCCTCTCTCTCTCCCTCTCTCCTCTCACCCCCCTCTCTCCCTCTCTCTCTCTCTCCTCTCTCTCTCTCTCTTCCCCTCTCCTCCTCCCTCTCTCTCTTCCCTCCTCTCTCTCTCTCTCTTCCCCTCTCCTCCTCCCTCTCTCTCTTCCCTCCTCTCTCTCCTCTCTCTCCCTCTCTCTCTCTCTCTTCCTCTCCTCCTCTCTCTCCCTCTCTCTTCCCTCTCTCTCCCTCCTCTCTCCCTCTCTCCCCTCTTTCTCCCTTTCTCTCTCTTCCTCTCGCTCTTCCCCGCTCTCCTTTCTGCTCTCCTCTCTCTCTCAAACACACCTGTTATGGTTCAGGGAGCAGATCCCCCCCCCCACTCATCTCGAGCGGCACGAGCTTCATTCTGGCAGCAGAAAATAAAAACATTGTTGATGAATATTTCTTCCAGTGTGGGGCTGTCCCGATGAAGTGATCATGCTGTTGACAAGAGTTGTGGGACGTGACGTGAATGGAAGCCGGTCCTGTGAGCCGGCGTCAGAAATACACGAAGGCAAAGGGCAAAACTGCCCCTAACAAATATGATATTGCCCCTGATATCACGAGGAGTGGCCCCCATTATTGAGATAATTTCATAGCGTTTTGTTTTAGATCTTGCCTGTACTAGGTAGGTACGCAAACAATGAATCATAATTGTTATTAGTTATTTATTAATAGTAATTAATAACAATAAATAACCACAACAAAATGATGTTTGTTTTTTTGTTCAAAAAATCCTGCCTAATAGTCTTATCATTTAAACTTGTATGACAATTGCTCAAATACTGTAAGCCTAAATAAGTATATTTATTATTTATGGACAAAGGTTACATGTTATTACCCAAGTTAAAAAAACTGCCCCCAATTTCTTTTTAAATGCCCCTGGATTTCAGTCAGTAGGGGCAAACATTGCCCCCGAAAAAATATGTATGATATGATATACCTGTATTCGTCCCACAGTGGGTACATTTCAAAGATCACAGCAGCGGTGCACATCAGAGCATCAATGAAAATAATTATAAAACACAAAACTAAATACTAATACTAAATATACAGGAGGAAAACAAAGTAAAGTGCTGAGTTTGCCAGGATCTCCAGGATCTGCTGCAGTTTGTTGTGCAGCCTGACAGCAGCAGAAAGAAGGACTTGTGGTTCCTCTCCCTCAGACACAGTAAATGTCCTTTGCAGCTGTGAGCAGGTACACATGTTGACGTCCGAACATATGACATATACCAAGTACTAAATCCCTGCCCTTCTCAAAAGGAAGCTCATCAGGGGGCTCCTCACGCCTCCCCCTCACCCCCCCCCCCCCCCCCCGGCTCCTCTGCAGCCACCAGGCATCACTCACTGCCGACACGACGAGGTTTCCTTTCAAATCCATAAGGGCTGCGCCACGAGAAGGCAACTCGATAAGATCCAATCCTCGATAACGGATGTTCATCGCTGTGAAGAGTCCTTGGAATGAATCATGATGATAGAACTGGGGGGGGGGGGGGGCATTGATGTCAGTGATATGATACACTGTATAAGGGATTTATTATCTTTGATTAAAACTACAATTACAATTTTCTGCTCGGCCGTCCTTAAAGTTGCATTTCCTGAAGAGAGAATCAGGATTTACTAGAATTCCATTGTTGGGTTATAAACCTCTTGAGTTATGGATTTATATTATTGTTCTAATTTTCTGTTTATTATTGGTACATTCATTTTACACAGATGAACAATACTGACTGTCCAAGAAGGGGGGGGGGGGTTATGATGAACATAAATGCACTGCAAGATTTTTGTGATTTTACTTTCAATTTCCTTTCATTTTTAGATCACTTATTCAACCAAATGCAACAGCTCAGCTATTATTTTTTAATTTTTACATATACTTTTGGGGTGGGGGGGGGGGTTGACAAGAGAGATTAAATAAACTATATGTTTATAAATGAGGTTGAGATGCTCTTTCCATAGGTTGCCCTCTCTGTACATATAGACATCCCTGACCTTTGACCTTTGACCTCACATCGGATCAGGAACAACTCCCAAACAACCCTTCAGGGGGAAAAAAGTGAAGAACCCTTAAGGAGAGCAACAGAGGAGGATCCCTCTCCAGGATGGACTTTTGTAGCTTAAACCTAATCAATCACCAAGTCCTAGGTATCATCAGTTTGTGACTTTAAGTGAACATTATGAATAGATCGATAAATACAGAAAGTATCTTTCGCTCGAGCCGTAGTTGTGGGCCAGTAAACTCGGTTGAGCGAGGACATGTTGTATTGATTCATAAAAATAAACTTGGCTTTTAATGCATTTCTCTTTCCAAAGCAGTGGAACAACGATTTTGAAGAGACAACAACTACAATTGAAAGTTTACCACAGTGACGAAATGAATGGGATTTGTTTTCTCAGTTTGAGCCGCTGCACACAGCCTATTGTTGTTGTTGTTGTTGTTGTCGTCTCATGAAAAGCATATTTCTCTCCATCATTCCCTCCATGGCTGAGCGACTTGCCGTAGACGGTATGATGAAAACTATTAGAGCTAACAAGCTCTTGGATTGTTCAGTAAATTGTTGACAGGACTTCAATCGGCCCGATGCTTTTGTTACCGTGTACCGAGGCTCCTGATTGGCCGACTCTGCGGCCCCGAACACTTTTTAACAAAGATGACTCAATGTCTCTGCTGGGGTGTTATTTTCTCATTACCCTGCAATGCCGTCTCTATTTTCACAGCTTCTAATAATGTCTTCTCTCCTCTCCAACAGTGTCACCAGAACAAAAGACTAAAGCAATATTCTTCTGAATGAATGCAGGCTTGTGTGGAAGAACAAACATGCAGTTTAGTCACTTTCTAGACTTCTCCAGAGAATAATTGGTCCTCGATATCCACTGCGATGGCGTCCTCTCGGTCTCCATCATTGATTCGGCAAAACATGATGACATTTGGAGGAGAATCGAGAGACCACTCTGGCCGTGATGCAGAATACTAACTCACCTCCCGGATTCCTCAGTGACTAATCCATCCCGAAGAAAGTCAATACCCACATCTGTTCCAGAATAACCACGCGACGGCTATTTCCTTTGTCTTCTTGGAATGGAGAGGTGTGTTAATAATGGAGAGGTGTGTTTATAATGGAGAGGTGTGTTCATCTTCAGACCGGAAACCATTTTTACAATTTCAAAGACTGCCAGAGATTTTTTTTTTTTTTGTGCCCCTTTCGAGGTACTTTTTTGCAGACACATTTATGTTGTGCTATATATAACTAGAACGGGCACTCGGTAGAGCACATACCTTCGCATATCACAAGATTGGGCATTGAATTATGAACATTTTGGCATTAGTTGCATGCCAATTGGATAAAAATCTACCGCGCAATGGTAAAAATAAGATTTTGACCTTTTCATGACCTTGACCTTGACCTTTGACTTGATCGATCCCAAAATCTAATCAAATGGTCTCCGGATAATAACCAATCATCCCACCAAATTTCATGCGATTCGGTTCAATACTTTTTGACTTATGCGAATAACACGCATACAAATAAATACACGCCGATCAAAACATAACATGCTGTACCATGCTGCACCATGCTGTACCATGCTGCACCATGCCAGGAAGCAAGAGGACGGTGTCATACAAGACGACTATGATCCTGACCACAGAACAACTGGTGGTCAACAAGACATCCGAATATCACCTGCTCTCCTTCTGTGATTTGGATGCGCTGCTGTTTACATCCTGTATTTGTCGATGTTGAGCCGGCCTGACACAGAGAGAAGCCTTCGTGAGTGTTCCGCACCGCAGAGTTGTTAGAAAAATAAACTCGACATGTCATCGGCTTGTGAGTCAACCGCTATGTTGGGAGGAAGGACACCGGGGGAGAGGATATTTTCTCCCACTTGATTTGATTTTGTTGTACCTGTAAATCCAGGGACTGGATAAAAGAGCCCAATTTCAGTCTATATGTAATTGCTGCCAATTTTTTCAGTGAGAGAAACAAGGCTCTGGGTGCCGTCATTCTGACCTTCAAAATCCCCACTCTTGTTAGAGCGGAGTGGATTTGACACTTGATGTCTTTACCACTGATTGCTTATAATCTCTGGGACTTTGGGAACTTAACCTTATTCCCACTGCAAGCTTGTGGATAAGAGACCCAGTTTAAAATAAAGAATGCGGAAAATCCCGACTGGGAATAAAGTTAACAGTGAGCCGACATTTGCCGTCACTTGTCTGAGTGAATACTGTTCAGGAATTCAATTATATTTGTTCGGTTTAAAGTGCTTTCAAGAAGAGTCATCTGTCCAGTTTAGGATTTGATTGCATTCCACATACCCTTTTTATTCCAGTGCCATGCCTCAGCTTTCTTTGTGGGTTTTCAATGTGCTCTTGGGTCTGCTGGGAGATGTAGGTCAGCATTTAGCAGCTGCTTCGACACCTTTGTGCCTGCAGTCCCGAGTTCCCAACATCCATGTGACGACACACAGGCGACTGCTCCCGAGAGGAGCTTTGTTACTATCAGGAGACGGTCGCTTACCATTACATTCTTCAATTCTTCAATTTCTTTCACCTTTTAACAATTCATTCCAATCTCAACTCACAAGTTTCCCGTCCACATGGAAAAAGCCAGACTCCCTGCCTCCAGGGTCACAAATGATTTAAAATAGTACATTTGCAGTTACCTGAAAGTCAGACTCAACAGCCTCTCCAAACTCCAATTTTCCATTCTGCTCCTTCCTGAGATTCCTATCCTGCAGCGAGCAAAGAGTTGCTCGTTCAAACCAGGACTAGAAAACATCCATCTGCAGCTCGACAGCCTTCATCGCGGCCGTTCTCAACCCCCAAGTTATCGGGTTTTCATCAGAATAAGCTCCAGACACATCCTGGCCTCAGCAGCTTTAAATGGTAAAAACAACCCAAACAAAACAGAACCTTTTGCACGGTATATTTGTTTCACCAACAATCTGACTGTGTATTGGAGTCCGTATTCTGAGCGACTGTATACTCCCGCTGGCTTTCTTCCCTAGCTTTCCTGTCTGCATGTTCCCTTTTTGTAACAACTGTTTCTACTGACGTTTGGCACATTTTACTGGCAGGTATTGTTCTTTTTCCTGGCATACAGTATTGCCATCATGATATTTTTATTTTCTTGCATGGTTCTTTCCTCACTCTCCTCTGAAGACAAAGAGCTGTTTGGCTCATTGCTGAACAGTTGGAGGCTCTTTAAACAAATGTGTATATATATATATATACACATATATATAAATATATATATAATATACATATATATAATATATATATATATTATATATATAGATATATATACAGTATATATATATATATATATTATATATACTGTATATATCTGGGGGATTTAAGCTCCTTATTTCTCTGTCTTTCTAAATACAAATTCCAAAATAGCTACACACAGAGATATGAATACACACAGAGACCACATCTTTCTCCACCTGCAATTAGGACATGACAATAAGGAGAAAATCAAATATTACAATAACTGTGTCCAAATACCTTGATATCGATATTGCAAAAACATTGCACGGAGATTTGTGATTAATGATCATCAATAATGTTGATATATACTTATAAGCTGGTAAAGGCAAATAATACAACAGGTAACTAAAAAAAATAAAAATGCACCACCTCACTGTAATGCAGCCGTAAAGACAACAATAAAGACGCCAGGTTACAATATCCCACATCTAAGACAATATAATAATATTGACTGGGTATTCTCATTTCACTTTTCATCTTTAAAGTATAAATATTCACGCCGCCTCACACGCTCTCTGGCGAAGCCGCACTTCTTCCCGTCGTCTCCGCAGGGTGCCTTCTGTGGCTGAGAGACGTTGCGGGGTGCATGTGCGAACGAGAGCTTCTACCCGTGTGCGTTTACTCGTGTTGGCTGAAAGAACTACATCCCTTCACCGCAAATGTCTTCCCGTGAGCAGCGTCCTCCCGTTTGTCTATTTACAGCACTTGTGTGAGAGCGAACACTCTTATGCAAACATTTGGGCGCACACATATTTTTCCTCGGGCGGAAATATTCTCATTGTTTGAGTTAATCCCAAGTGGGCAGAGCTGAAGAAAACAAAGCCTCTCTGAACACTTGCAACTGGGGAACTTGAGCGACGAAAGGGAACTGCTACAACATTTTTATCATTCATTATAGCCTAAATATATTATATCTTGGAAGGTCAGCTGAAAAAGATGAGCAAAACCGCTACAGGCTAATATGATTTTCTCAACATGAAAGAAGCTGCCCTATATAATTCCATAGAGCGGGTGTTCAATTCTTGTCAGAATCAAGAGCTTATGACTCCAGAACATTTTGCTGAAGTTTAACATGAGATAAGATGCACTTTACTGTCATCAAGAGGATTTTTTTGTGTGTGTAACACACAGCTGCAAAAATGACATACAGAGACAAAGAAGACCGTTCAAACGGTACAAAGAAGAAACATATCTCGAATAGTGCCCGTGCCTCGTGAGATTTAGAAAAAAATAAGTGAAATTCTGAAACCATAAAAACAAACAATGCAGTTTAACGTTGCTTTGCCAGAAAATGTGTCTCTATAGCTCCGCCCATATTGCATCAGCACACCACTGATATAAACAAACTGTGTAGGACTTGGCGACCTCTAGTGGTCAGGTATCAGACTGCAACCAACTGAAGACTCCTCCGCTCCACTTCCCCTGTCCAATGTGAGCGGCTGAGTGTAAATCCCGTGGTATGGTTTGGTTTTTCTGTCGACATGGCGGACTCTGTCTCCTGTTGCCTCATTCTGAGCCACAATTAGTTTTAATATCAGGTGATGAGAAACAAATGAAAACAGTGAATTAAATATAGTTTTCCTGCTTCCGTGCATTTTCTACCTCCTCGGCCTTCAATGCCGTCTTACTACAGCTGAACAACCTAATGTAAGATATTAGTTCACCAGTGTTCCGGTCCGGGGCTTTTATTGTGAAGGAGCACATGAAGCGCAACACCTACACATACATACCCGCAGAGTGCAGATACATAAACACGCCATGACGGGATTCAATTCAGTTTTTTTCAATTCAGTTTATTTGTATAGCTCAATTTCACAAATTATAAATTTGTCTCAGAGGTGCTTTACAATCTGTACACATAGACATCCCTGACCTTTGACCTCACATCGGATCAGGAACAACTCCCAAACAACCAGGATTCACTTGTGTGTTCCGTTGCACAAGGTTAAAAAAAAAAAAACTCTACAAGGAACAACAAGAATGTCCTTTAAGTGAAAAGTTGATATCATTACACAATTTCCAGCACTATTTTTCAAATGCCAGAAGCCCAGTCTGAGGCCCCCCAGGAAACTCCCACAGCCCACGAGGCAGCGTAGTAAATACCACGACCCGATAAACCCTGAGAGACATTAGGCAGCGTGCTTAAGATGGCCATGTTCACCGAACGTGTTACTTATTGGCACACTGTGCCGGCGGAAAGCTTTCTCTGAACCGTTCAAGTGCTTTGCAGTGAAAACAATGTTTTTAAGACTGAAGCCAACGTGATACCCGCTCAATGACAGACAAACCACCGTTATTGATCATTGGGTAAGGATGCGAACTCCAGAGTTTAGAGACCGTTGTGCTCCCTGTGTGCCCTCATGCTCGGTCCATGTCTGGAATCTGACTCTGGAGCAGAAGGAAACTATCCTCAGGGTTCTCACACATGTTGACCAATGGATTTCCAGGACTTTTCCCATGACTTTAAACCAAATTTCCATAACCAAACTGAAATCTCGGTATAAACATGAACAATTTAGAAAATGTTGCGTATTGAGAGCGGCTTATATTTTGAGCGTCTTTCTTTAAAAAATATATTAATTATTTCAAACTCGGCATAAATGAACATGTGATTATAACACATTTCCATGACTTTTCCAAAACTTTTATGATTTAAGTTTTTTCCATGACTTTTCCAGGCCTGGAAATGACCATTTTAAAATTCCAGGACTTTTCCAGGTTCTGCATGACCGTACGAACCCTGTATCCTTACGAACGGTTTGAACGCTGTCGGACATTAAAGCCGTGTTCGCCAACAAGATCACGGGCACATTTGATCGGCTATCTTTAGTTTAGTAGAAGCAATTTTTACATCAATTTCTCCTCAAAACGTTCATCGACTTCCATCACGTCGACATTTAGACACGTGCGTAACATTGTCACAGCCAGTATGCGTTCTTCAGCTAAGGCACAGCATGTGTTTGGAGCTCAATTCTGATGTCATTCATGGGTCCAGGTGGACTTTTGTGCCAAATTTAAAAAGACCTTCGTGAGTCATTGGAATCGAGACCCGGCGGACATCTCGAAAACATGATGCTTCTGGCCGAAGACATCACGGAGGCATGATTAGTAATTATATTACTTTATTAATTGCCCATCGGCCATACATTGAATTAGTTACATAACTCATTAAATTATTTTCCTCCGTCAACGTTACCTCCTCGCCCCATCTTCTGTATTTTACTCCTTTACAAATAGAACGTAAGTGGAAGGCCCTGACATAACTATTCTCAACCTTGGTTGGACAAAGCGCTTTATAAATCGCCACACATTCAGCCATTCTCACACCTACACGGGCCGGCGGGGACTTTAACAAGCAGCCGGCTTATAAGTTTGAAGGTTTTTGACTCACCATCAGCCGCAAGCTTGATCCTTGACTACCAGAGTACCATCCTCATCGTAAAGGTTCACCAGACCACTCCCCTCCCACACACTCACACACATTAGAGTAGGCACATATGTTTTCTTTAGCCCCATGATTCAATTCAATTCAGTTTATTTGTATAGCCCAATTTCACAAATTACAAATTTGTCTCAGAGTGCTTTACAATCTGTACATACAGACATCCCTGACCTTTGACCTCACATCGGATCAGGAAAAACTCCCAAATAACCCTTCAGGGGGAAAAAAGGTAAGAACCCTTCAGGAGAGAACAGAGGAGGATCCCTCTCCAGGATGGACAGGTGTAATAGATGTCATGTGACCAGAAGGACATATTAGAGTTAAAACACATTCAATGAATATGACAGAGTGGATGAATAGTTGGTAGTCGGCATATTCCACGATGGAGACCTCCACGATCCATCAGGCAGATGGCGGTAGAGAGGAGGAGTGGGCGGAGTCTCAACAGGCCAGTGGCGTAGTCGGTAGCGTGTGATGATGCGTGTGTAAACATTGAAAGGGATACCAAAAAAAAAGGTTTAAAAAGCAATGTTCTCTGAATAAGAGACTCTTATGACGAACAGTGCAACCTTGGGCCGTCCAGTCGAACCCAGAGGACACAGGCATGGCTGCTAGTGATGGAGACGGAGCTGCAATGCCACCGGAGAGGATTTGTTGTTGAAGCCACCCTCGAGGCAGCTCTACCGCATATGAAACAAGTAGATTCAAATTGTTGACACATTTTTCAAGAGTCAGTGAATAGAGAAGCCGTCCGTTTCATCACGTCATGTGAGGAGTATAAAAAGGGACAATTGGATAACCTGCATGAGAAGTAAAGAAAAAGTAGAAACATTTGGTTGTAATAATCATCCACGAACAATTTGATCAATTTGACCCGGACTGACATCATCAGTACGAGAGGTCTCCACTGAAATGAGCTCAGTTGTTCTTTAAATGCATTACGAACTAATAAGTTACTGACTAACTGCGTTTAAACAGCGGGGCTCGACTCATTAGATCTCGTCGCTGGATCTAATGAGATTATATCGTCGAACTCTCGTTTTCGGTCTGATTTCTTTTTCTCTCTCTCGCATCACTGCGTTCATTAAACACCAGGAAATACACGAGCGAGTGGAAGTGTGCCGGCGTGACTTTATATCGAGCGTGTCCATGTGAGGGTGTGTTTAAATCTCCTGTCCGTTTGGGAAAGCGTGCGTCCGACCCTCCGGGTCAGATACGGTGGCGGGACGAGGACGCGCTGATTGCGAGGCCGGGCTGTGAATGCATCACTGACCCCCAATTATATCTTTCGACAAAGAGCTCTCCAAATGCCTGTTTTAACCTGGAGGGCACAGGTCAGGAGACAATTATAGAGTGTGTGTGTGTGGGGAGGGGGTGGGGGGTGTAGAAGAATAATAAAATAAAATAAACACTTTTTAAATGAGTGAGAAACTAACCTTGAGACTGGCAAATGGAACTCTTTGTTCAGCGAGATGATTTCGAGCCTTCGTAAACGGCGGCGTCATTACCGAGTTATCGGCTTTTTTTCTTCTTTTTCCCGTTCTTTTGTGCTCCGCCGCGGACGCCCTCGCCGGCCGAGCCTCCACCCCGCGCTAATTACCGATTGTGGATGCGCGATAATTAACGGCGTCGCTCCCGACGATAAAAATACCCGGGGCTTTTTTTGATGTTGGCGTTTGGCGAAGCTCTGCGGTCACGCGCTCGTTTGGGAGGCGACCCGCGACGAGCGAAGCGAGGCGAGTTTATCTTTCGCGATGTTACGCGGCGGATGAGGAGCGTGAACTCGAGATGAAATAACGCGTATTGACTGACGTCGCCCCCGTCTCTTTCCGTCCCGCTCCCCTGCGACCTGACGCTCCGTCACACTTTTCGCAGCGATGTCATTTCTGCACGAGCAAATGATCATTTTGAATCTCCTGGCTACATCCAACGGTTTTCGGCTGGGGGTTTTAATGTCGCTGTGCAACAGAGACTTTGATATTGAATTTTGCTCGCCCCCCCCCCGCCCGACTCTTTTCCCAGTGGCCACTGCTTGCGGCGCCGTTTATGTTAGTATTCTCCATTTAACATGGCCTCCACTGAGCTGAAGGCATCACAGCATTTATATGGTCCTTGTCACTCAGTTTAGCTCCGCAGTGGGTTTGGAGCCGGCGGCGTGGGGGGGGGGGGGGCATCTCTTTAATGAGGAAGGGGCAAGTTGACCCCATACAAGTCAGGACCGAGCCAGTACCTTGTGCTACGAAAGAAAACACAGAAGCCCACACACACAAACACACGAGTGATACTCGAGCCCCACAGAGACACATCGAGTCAGACGCAAACGACGAGCTCGGCTCTCTTTGTGTCAGAAGCGATTTGCAGAGCCCGCCGTCGACTGCCAGGTCCGGAACTCCCGGAGAAGCTTCTCCGTGTTCACTCGCACGAACACGCCGAGAGCCTCCATCCGCACCGGCGTTTCACCCGCCAAATCGTTTGACGCCGGGCCGGAAAAGACCTCGGGACGGCATCGTGGACCACCGGACGGGACAAAAAGCCCAAAGGAAACAGCAGAAAAAGTAAAAGACTAAATGCCTGAAATTAATAATGAATAATAATACGAGTCTTCGGTGGGACACTTCGGTTGACCTTTCGCGATTATGTCCAATACGCAGTCTGAAGTCCTCGTTGTCTGAGTCTGAGGCCAAACAGTCGATTCCGTGATCATACCAAAGCCAAAGTGAAGATGTCTCTGTTTAAAGCGTACTGTACACCTCTGTACACGGAACACTTGTGGTCGAACTACAAAAAAGCAAGCCTACGGAGACTACAATGACGCCATGAGGATATTGTTGAAGAGACCGAGGTGGACTAGTCCAGTGAGATGTTTGTGGCTGCAGGAGTCAACACATTTGGGACTACAGATGAAAAATAGCCTCTTGGCTAACTCTGGCACATTTACTGAAATGTTTTTATCAATTTGCACTGTCCCTTAAATAAACCCAGTTAAAAAAAAAAAAAAAAAACATTTAACGCAGTTTTAAGAAATTTAATGCACACGTTTATCAGCCGGGTTGATGACTCGGAAAATGAGATCATCATGTTTTTATCAAATATAAAATTCAGCACTACACGCTACCAGTCCCAGCTGTGGAGACACTGGTACAGCTGTCTATTTATAAGGCATGTGTAGTTCTTTGTTGGTGTTTCGCTTGTGGTTTTGTATGTTTTGTACTATCTGGACCTTGAGTCTGTTATAAAAGGTGCTGCAAAAGATACAAGTTATGATATCATCCAATATATTTTTCATTCTTTTTCACCCAAAACGTTAAATCTATTTAAATGACGGGTTACCAGAAGCCTTCTCTCTCCAATTAGAGATAACGAGAACTTCAAATGACTCTTATTTGCCGGTTCGAGTGGAACAGTGCGACTCTTTACGGCTCCGATTTAAAAACATTTTAACCAAGTCATTATTTCCGCTACGGTTGGGAAGAGCAGAGTGAGAGACGTCAGTGTGATGGCACTTTAAATGTGAAGCCATAACAAACATGACTCTCTAAAGCCGCTGTGAAACTACGTGACGGTGAAACTCTCGACGGAAAGCAGCGCTAACAATATGCAGTGAAGCGGCATTTGCTGAGGCCGTCTCTTACGCATCCAATAATGATGAGACTCTGTCAGCTCCCCTGGACTGAGGGGCACACTCGAGCGATTCACGAGCGGGAGAGAAAGCGGTCGCCGCTCACTCGACACGCAAAGCACAGGAGAGGAAATGGAAGCTCTCTCTCTCTCTTTTAATTAACTGTTGGAAACAAACCGGATAAAGTAGAAGTGGAAAGGACAGTTGACAGTTTTTTATTCATTCATTAATTTGTTGCTTTTCCAAACAACATTTCATTAAGCCATCTCAAGCAGCAGTCTTACGTAACATTATTTTTCTGTGGTCCTTCACATGTTCATAAGGTCCTATAACCCGAGTACTGTGGACTATTATATAATTATTATATATATAATATATGATATATAATAATACATAATAATATATATAATATATAATACATAATAATATATAATATATATATATAATATATGTATAATTATTATTATAATAATAACACTGTTCATTTCAAAATGTTGTCCCAGTGTTGACGTCCAGATAAGTTAGTTAGGTTAACCTTAGAAATACACGATAAATCTAAAATAAATAAATACAAAATTCTCTCAAGTAGTCAATCATATTTTACACGGAAAGTGTCAAGAAATATTTTTTTTTACATAATTAAAATGTCAGTTTGGTTAAAACACATTTTATTAATGTTTCCACATTCTGAATAGTTAAAAATGTTTATTTAGTTAAATTTGATTTAAAAAAATGTCCAACACAATTTGAAAAGTATTTAATGCTGACTTTCTTTTCTTTACAGGTTTAAATCTTTGGCGGGAGACAATTTGGTCGCTACATGAAGTGTCCGGGTTTGATGACTTTGTGTCTGCCCCCGAGCTTAAATGGAGATGAGAAAAATATACTCTCGCCCCAAAATGCACTCTTTCCAGCAGAGATTGGGTAAAAAAGAAAACACCCGTTATTGTTAGGTGAAGTTGTCGGAAAAGAAGATGGAAGAAAAAAAAAGCAATTTGTTTTTGATTCATGTGGGGGGCACAAGGTGTCATTTTAACTATTTGTGATGCAGATGTGATCCTTTCATAAGTATAAAGGAAAAAACCACATGCAATCAAACTTAAAAATAAATGTGGAACCCAACCTGACCCAAAGCTCTGAGCAGCAGCCTCGTAGAATCAGATGTCCTCCTGTTTAACCCTTGTGTTGCCTTAGGGTCATTTTGACCCGAATCAATATTACACCCTCCCCCCGCCTTTGGGTCATTTTGACCCGATTCAATGTTTCACCCTCCTGTTACCTTTATATTTACTAACATATTTTACCCTTTGGGTTCAATTTGACGCCAGCAATTAAAACCTCCAGAAAATTATTAGAATTAATATTGTTTTCCAAGTTTAAGTGTGAGGCACTTTATGTTTGTTTGTTGACTACCGAAAGAACACCGACATTAAACATTGAATGGGGTCAAATTAATCCTAAGGCGGATTGATTCGGGTCAAATTAAACAGCAAAGATAGGCTTCTGTGTACCACGCAGATACAAGTTTAAATTATCTTTTCCACTGTGGATGCAGCTTTGGTTTATGTATGCAGATGCCTCGTGGTACCAATTCACGAGCTCTAAATTATGATGTCCCATCTGCATGCAGAGTTTCGTCATTATCAAGAGGGGGAAAAACAAACTAGTTTTGCTATGTGCATGTTTTAATCATTTCAATGTGGGCCTCTTTTTGCCAAAAGCCACAGCGGCCAACCCAAAAGTAGATTACTGGCGCTTTTCTAGAAAGAATAGAAGATAATAGGCACAAAAAAACAAACAAAAAAAGGCTTTAAAAATTCTCATTTCGGACTCATGTGCAGCTCGTTTTTCGGAGCCAGGTGATATCGACCAAAGCGTGAGCTGCAACCTCATCATACCGGAGATCTTTCGGGAATCACAGCCTGACTCAAGCACTGGTGAAGCGAGCACATTGAACTCTGGTCACCCTCTCCTACACACACACACACACACACACACACACACACACACACACACACACACACACACACACACACACACACTTGTGTGTACTTGTGTCAGCAGAGAACGGAGGCCGGAGGGGGTCATCAAATCCCAGAGAGCCAAACTGGGATTCTACAACCGAGTTAATCTGAGCCGACATGGACCGTGGTTTAGATTCCCGTGATGTTGGGCTGATGATGATGATGTTGTTGTTGTTTTTTTTTTAGGCCATGCGTGCTCCGTTGGGACATTCAGGGGTAACTTTGGTATTTTTCAACCTGGACCCAATTTCCCCACGTTGTTATGTCTAACTGACAAACGGGGACAACGATGTCTGAAATTGGTCCAGCATTGAGCGAGAGCCTCTCACGGGCTTCAATGCAATCAGCGGAGGGGGGGGGGGGGGGGGGGTGTTCATGACCAATGCACCTCAGAGGAAGGACTCATTGATGCTCAATATTCAGTTTCACAACTAGACTTCTACACACACACAACCAACAGGCCGGATCAAGCGAAAGGTAAAGAACAAATGTTTAATTCTCTTTTGGGTACCTTCCATAATAATAATAATAATAATACATACAATTTCTATAGCGCTTTTCATAGTACTCAAAGACGCTTAATTATTTCATTCATTATATTTAATTGCTCCATAATGTTGTCAGACACTTGAAATAATAAATCTGAACCTGTCCGTGGTCGGAATAACGTTATACAGCCACGGCACAAATGTAGCTCGTTTTGCGGCTGCTGGTTACAGCGTTCTCCCTCCATACCGGAACAGTTAAAGAAATATGTGACCCATGACACGGGAAAATAGGGTCGCAAGCAGAAAAATATGGAAGTTACGATAACCTAACATTACCCATCCAAGCTCTTTGTGTCCTGCATGGTTTGTACAACATTCCCATCATGCCAAGAGGTAGAAAAAGACTCGTATCTCGGGGGCGTAACAAAAATCTGTATCTCCTGAATTCCAAAAGTATCTGCATGTCTGTAGTTGGAGTTATACCAGAGAAAAATCTAAATGGCTATCATGCATACACTTTTAAGATGGCCCCTATATTAAGTTGTCAGGCCTCGATGTTGGAGCCTGAGGTAGAAATAACAGTTATTGAGGATGGACCATGTTAAATGTACAAGAAGCAAACTTGAAACGATTCACATTTGCTTTTTGGAAGAAGAGCATATTTTTTTATTTTATATTTTTGACAAATCAATTCAATTCCAATTCAGTTTATTTGTATAGCCCAATTTCACAAATTACAAATTTATCTCAGAGTGCTTTACAATCGGTACACATAGACATCCCTGCCCCAAAACCTCACATCGGATCAGGAAAAACTCCCAAATAACCCTTCATGGGGAAAAAAAGGGAAGAAACCTTCAGGAGAGCAACAGAGGAGGATCCCTCTCCAGGATGGACAGATGCAATAGATGTCATGTGACCAGAAGGACAGATTTAGAGTTAAAACACATTAAATGAATACGACAGAGTGTATGAATAGTTGGTAGTCGGCATATTCCACGATGGAGACCTCCACGATCCATCAGGCAGATGGAGGTAGAGAGGAGGAGTGGGCGGAGTCTCAACAGTGGGCGGAGTCTGAACAGTGTCTCAAATCAGTGTCCTGAAAATCCACGCTGCGGCAAACAGCTCCAGGGCTCTCAAGTTTTGAAGACAGGCAAGAGTGACATTTCCATCACCCCCCCCCCCCCCCTCTGCAGAACGAAATTTTCGGATATCAGTCAGTCGCGCGCAATTCCAGGATGCTTTATTTTCATTGGTTGCTGGATTAAATCTTACCCAGATACAACAGATACGGGTTTTTTTCTGATTGGCTATTGTGTAGCCCATTTCTTTTTTTTGATTGGCTGATAAGTGGCTCTTCACAGCAGAACTCCAGGGGAGCGCTTGATTCCTCCACGGTGAGGGCATCGCGGCCAGCTCATGTTTGCGCGCTGCGGCACATTAAAACATAAAATAGCAGAGTTTTTTTCAGCGTGAGAAATACGATGTGTGGCGGGAGTGCGTGACTTAAGACCGAAATGCGTGAGTGTCACGCTCAATGCGTGAGACTTGAGAGCCCTGCAGCTCATCTGGTTTGCAACGGTCACCGGGGTTAGTCACTTTTGTGTTAGAATCAGATTTTTGTTCCAAGGAGCGCCTTTTTATTTGACTTCTAAAAAGTCTGTTGGATAGTTTGTTGGGTCCTCATCTAAAATTCAACCCGCGTCATATGTTCATATCTGAATGACGTCAATATTTAGTTACATCCATACAAACATACGGAGAGGGTTTGCAGCAGCTGCTGCACCGATGCCCAAGTGAGCTGCTGGGTAATGATTTGGTTTTGTTTCCCGAAAAAGGAAAACACGTTACCGTATTGGACGAAATATATGAACAGCAGTGGTTCTTCATAAGAGTTTATCTTTGAGGCCGGAAAAACAATTTCTGTTGTGATAGAGGCAAACTTTCTGAAAGAAAGGAGACAAAAAGGCCCGACACTTAATGCTTTGTTTTCTTCGAAGGATATTATAACCTTTGCCCTTTTAGCTCCAAAAGAAAACAGATTTTGTGGCTGTATGAACTATGAGCAGTGACTGCAGTGACATTCTGAAAGGTATTTGCCGCAATTATAAATCAGGTGCTGAAATATTGACGAGGTTTGGGAATTTCTGCCAGGTCCGTGTCTCGGTGTCTCCGTCACGGCGGCTCCCGCTCCAGATTACGGGCTCGTGTGCCGTTCGCCGCCGTGGGACTCGCTGTAAGCGCCGTTTGGTGTTTAGCTGGAACTTTCAGTGCAATTTGTTACAGAGAAAACCATTTGTTTTTAATTAACTTCAAATGATGCTTTACTTCCACAACACCTGGGGTAACGCTCACTGTTCAGTGGCTGTATTAGCTCTTTCCTACTGGCAGTGAATGCATCTCGTGGACAGACGTGCAGGAACATTTTAGTTTGGTCTTCTTTGCCTTCTCTGTATTTTGTGCCACGTCAGATTTCTTTGTGCTTGTAATAATATATTATTATTATATTAAATGAGCAGAGTAAACATAATGTATGCCACCTGTGCGTAAATGAACGTGTGTTCATGAGAAATACAAATTAGCATAACGAATGCCCCAAAAAACTAAATTATGATTGATGTGATATTGTTTTCCTAAAAAAAACGTACATTTGTTTAAATAAATGTTTACTGCATCCAGCAGTCGTCATTATTCATGCTCTTCTTGCCATTTAACACCTGGTGGTTTCTGGTGGTCTTTTATGCTTCTGTTGTAAAACGTCATCACGTACAACTTAAAAAATGGTAACTGTAAATAACCCCTTTAAAGGTTTATTGTTTTGTGTTGATTGCCTTCTTTTGTATCTGCTTTATTGGTTTTGATGTATGCCTTTTTATATTGTATTGTTTTAATGATTTTGTATATGTTTTAATCTGTTTCCTCTTAGAGCTAAATCTGACTTTTATTTAAAATACAAACTTGACGGATGCGCATTTCATATAAAGTTTCATAGTTTTAATGGACCCGTATGAGGCTAATTCTCTTACGGTGGTGACAAGGAGGTATTGATTTAAGATTTTTGGTTTAATTTTATTCGCCGAAAGAAAGAAAATAAAGAAGTTCACTAGCAGTAAGTCTCACGCCGATTATACGGGGATCCGTTACAGTAACGGTGGCTTTAGTTTTCAGCTTCGACATCCTGGTCGATCCGATTGTTAACGAACCAATCAGAGGCAGGATATCTAACGGCCACTTCAATGATACTAGTTGGCCAGTGGCATCGATGCAGAACAAACAGTTCCTCGTGACAGTAATAAATAATCAATGAGCTCTTTAGCTCTCCTGATGTGGAACATGTCAACACGTCGCCTTAAAAGGTTTCGATACATTATACATCTACACTTCTGTGTGGCATCGCAGAGCACAGTCCAGACGGTTGTTTCCCTCTTCATTAACAGTATGTACTGTAAATGTGTAGCTGTTGAAGAAAAGTATGATATGAACCTTTTAATTTCACTATCCGGCCGTCCAAGCAACATTTTTTGCGTCAGTTTTACGGATCTCGGTTGTTTTTAACCGATAGGATGAGGGATTTTAGTCATCGGACATCTGAATCATCTGAGAAACTAGAATGGGCACTCGGTAGAGCGCATACCTTCGCATATCACAAGACTGGGCATTGAATTATGAAGATTTTGGCATTAGTTGCTATGGTAAAAAGAAGATTTTGACCTTTTCATGACCTTGATCTTGACCTTTGACCCGATCAATCCCAAAATCTAATCAAATGGACCCCGGATAATAACCAATCATCCCACCAAATTTCATGCGATTCAGTTTAACACTTTTTGAGTTATGCGAATAACACGCAAACACGCACACATACAAATAAATAAATACACGGCGATCAAAACATAACCGTACGCATTTTCAATGCGAAGGTAACAAGAGGAGCACATCGGCGGCAGCTCGGCTTGCATCCTGTGACCGCTGAACGGCGTCGGAGAAACACCGATTTCTAACTTGAAGGCGATTCATTCAGTGTTTCGCTGGGTCTGTTTGTTTTGGACAGAAGCCGAAGAAGACCTCAGCGGATAGTTCGGCTCCCGGTGGAATAGACGGCAATGGTAGTGAATACAACAACTCCCATCATCTAATGCTTCTTCCCCAAGTCAAAAAACTCTTTTGTTATGGTCTTTAGAAACCCTAGGGTTAAAATGAAAAAAAATTTAAATACATTTGGGCATTAAATGCAACTTTGAAAGTAGAATTAGATTGTATTCTTACATGAAGAAGGTTCCAATCATCCGGCTGTAAGCAGCCTTGACAATTCAGCTGCGAGCACACAATGATCATGTACCGAGACACGAGCCGCGGAAAAGAAATCATCAAATAGGAGCTTTGGATTCGTTTTCTGAGGGCAAGAACAAATAGAAGCCGTGGAAGTCTCAAACAGAAACATGTTCAGCCTGCTTGAGTTTCCATGATGATTTTTTAAAATATTTATTTTAAAACCGAGCATTCACACATCAGAAAGTCAAAAATCATTCTGCAGATTTCCCAGGGTGAAGAATATATTAAAGTCACATGAATTTGTACGAGCGCGGCACGGTTAACGGTACTCGGTGGAGCGTCGGCGGGAGGAACGTGATCGGTTTCACCCCTGTGGGTTTTTCTTTTTTTGGGGAGGTGTGATTTGGGGGGGGGGGGGGGTCCCAGTGGCCGTGGCCTGCAGCGGAACGCTCACAGCGAGCAGGAAGTCGACTGACACCACTTTATGTCCCTGAAATAGCTGCAATAAAATGGCCCCATTTAGAATGCACGGATGTTCAACATCAACAATCATTCTGCCGTTTAAAATCACTTTTCCGATATGGACTCGTAAATACCGACAATGTCAACACCCCCGCCCCCCCCCCCCCATTTTCTCCTCGACATAAAGCAATATCGACCGTGAGCCATCGACCCCGGTCGGTCCCGAATCTGTGCAGGAGACAGAAGCAATTAAAGCCCTTTGACGGGTTTGCCTTCCCGGGGGTATCGATACAAACGGCAGAAAATGAAGTTCATTAAAAAGACGCGGTGAGAGACAGTGAGAGTAAAAAGGGCTAAATCACACACGCCGACACGCTTCCGAGAGGCCCGTTGTCTTTTCTCGCGGTCGCGCCGGCGCTCGTGGGGCCCTTCAGATCGAAGACCCTTCAGATCGAAGGCAGATCGAAGGCCCTTCAGATCGAAGGCAGATCGAAGGCCCTTCAGATCGAAGGCCCTTCAGATCGAAGACAGATCGAAGGCCCTTCAGATCGAAGGCAGATCGAAGGCCCTTCAGATCGAAGGCAGATCGAAGGCCCTTCAGATCGAAGGCAGATCGAAGGCCCTTCAGATCGAAGGCCCTGCGCCGCGCGCCTCAGATCGAAGGGCACATCTGGCGCCTCCCGAGCTACAGAATCCCAAATCGCCGTTTCAACTTTGGAGCATTTTTTTTTTCTCGAGACGCTGCCGGTACGACACAACACACAGGACCGATGTTTGAACGCTTCAATCGCCCGACGGCTCAGACCAACCGACAGAGGCCCGTGAACGGAGGGAGGGGGGGGGGCTCCGGAACGAACTTACATTGTGTATTGATCTGTGTGGTCCCCGTGAGAGGGGCCTCATGGGACCTCAGGGGCTCATTAATCACACTCGGAGTGGCACGCGGGGCTGAGGCAGCGGCATCGCAGCACCGGGGCCGCCGCCGACACCTTTTCTTCTTCTGTCCCCCTGTATTCACCCCCCCCCCCCAGCTGCCCTGGAGCCGCGAGAGAATGACGAGGCTTTAAGTGGGAGATGTCAGCATATTGCACAACTCCCTCCCTCCCTCCTCCCCCGCTACACCGCCGCTCAGTCCCCAAAGTCCCTCGACCCATTTATTTCCGTCATCGGCATTTCACAAAACCCTGACACGCAGAGTGTTCAGCTGTTTGCCTCCTGCGATGAGCCACTTGAGAAAGGAGGACATACTAACTTAACTCTAACTATATCTTCTTTCAGAGTATTTTCACACTTTTCAGAAAGAGTGAACGCTGCTGTCCAGAAAGGTGGACTGTATTCACCTGAAAGGGGACCCATCATGAACACCTCACCTTCCCAGTGCTTGAGTGAGTCTACCCACACACACACACTGTGAAATATCACAGTTCATCTATGTATCACCGCCCACAACTACTGTTGTAAAGAACGGTGCACCAACATATTCAGAGCAGACTGGGAACAGACAGGTGCTCAAATGGAGCGATTCAGACAGATGTTGAATACAGGTGTATTCATCCAGACGGTACGAGACAAATAATGTTTTTATGAACATTTAAGCATGTAACCCTCCTGTTACCTTTAAATTTACTAACATATTTTTCCCTTGTGGTCAATTTGACCCCAGCAATTAAAACCTCCAGAAAATTATTAGAATTCATATTTTTTTCCCAAGTTTAGGTGTGAGGTACTTTATGTTTGTTTGTTGACTACCTAAATATCCCATAAAATAAAAAGCCCCCCCCCCATCCCATCATCCTCTTTCTGATGGGCTTGTTCTTTTTCTTGTCTTTTTTTCCCGCCCTCTGTGATGCACTTTGGGGCAAACCTGGTGGTTAGAAGCACCTTACGGATAGATTTGACTCGGCGAGGAAGTGGCCGCCACGCGGCAACACAGTCGGCTGTCATCGGCGAAGGAGAGAGAGAGAGAGAGAGAGAGAGAGAGAGGGAGGGCAGTTTAGAAACCAGACGCGTTTTTTCTGCAACTATGTGAAGTCTAAAGATGCGTTCACACCAAAAGCAAAACTATTTTTCGCGTCGCCCAAAACGCGTGAGTTTACTCGCTCGACCGTTCGCCGTGTTCTCGCCATAAGCGTCGAGACGCTCCGTGAGGGGCGGGGCTTATCTCCGTGTCTCGTCTCCGTAAAGACCGTTATCATCTCCTTCATCCACCAGAATAACTCACCACTAGTTCTGCTTTATACTTGTTGTGGACGTCCCACACACTGACGCCCTCGTGTTTGGGTTGATGACATCACCCGTAGGCTCACTCAGCTCGGTCACTTTCACCGATGAAGTCACTGTTACGTCTGAAAGACTTCCGCTTCCAGCTACGAGAGAGAACTCAAGAGCCGATTGGCCCGAGTTGCGAGATGACGCCTCAAAGGTGAAATATTTCAACTCGGGGTGAAAATTGCGCCGCTGAAAATGCGTCGCCCACATCGCGTCGCTCCAAACGCGCCGCCCGGGCGCCGGTGATGTGCGCCGGTGAACAGACGACGGAGTCAAAAGGCCTTCGAGCGGCTCCCTTTTCTTCGGGCGCATCAGCTCGGTGGCGATTGATGGAAGGTCGATGAAGCATCGTTATGGGAAACGGACGGACGCGGCAGGCGTGGATCCTCAGAGCGAGCCAACAAACTGTTCAACGACACCGAGATAATCAGAGATGGAGAATTCCCGGGGGAAAGGCACGGCGTCTCATGCTGTGCTGATTATGTTTATCTTGCTGGTAAAATTACCTTCAATACCTCGTGGTTAAAAAACACAAAAGAAACGCACACAAATACAGGCACATCCGCTTCTCCATCAGCAACGCTTTCCTTAGCGTGGCGCAGCGGCACTGCTTCTAATCTCCTGAGAGGAGTCATCGTGAAGAGCCGCGGTCCTCCTGGTTTATTTCCACCCATCACAATGGAGTCCTGCAATGCAGGAACCATGCGGAGACGGGAGAACGCCAGACCGAAATAGGATGTTTTGTTCTTATTGACGTCTTGGCATGTTTCATCCCCTGTTTTCCCTCCATCTGTTTACAATATGCCAATAAGAAGATTCATGGCATCACGCTCCACTGAGTCACAGTCCAGGAGAGTCTGACGATGGAGAGAAGAAGAAGAAGAAGGAGCCCAAATCGTACCCTCCAGAAACACACTGATGTAACGCGTCGCATGGCACACGGCAGTTTGGGATTCAGGCTGGAATGGTAACATGAGAGGGTTCAAAGATTCACTGCATCACGACAAATATATATATAAAGATATATATATCTATATATATATATATATATTTAACCCAACTGACATTTTTTTGATTAAAAAAAATTAAAAAAAAACACCTTCTCGAAAATATGATTGACTAAAATGAGAGAATTTTGTATTATTTATTTATTTATTTATCGTATTTCTCTAAAGTTACTAACTTAAACTTATCTGGACGTCAACACTGAGACAACATTTTGAAATGAACAGTGTTATTATTATAATAATAATTATACATATAATTATATATATATAATATATATATCTATATATATATATATATATAGATATATATTTAGACAGTGCACTACACGCTGTGCGTAGGGCCCCAAGTCCTGAGGGGGCACCGAAAAAATAGTCAACTAAAAAAAAATCATCATAGTTATAATAATTATAACGCCGATATTATTTCAGGATAGAAACAGGCAGAACAAGAGATATATTTGATTGCTCAAAAAAAGTTACGATGGTGCCCCCCAAATACATTCAACTTCCCAAGCTCGCCGTGGGTTCCCTTTCCTCTCAGTGGCCTGACGAACTTTGACAGTAAAGCTTCAACTTTTCGAAAATGGCCCTCAAACAAAAAGACAACAGGAGTCAGGGGCCGAAAAAAGGAAAAGAAAGAAACAGAGATGATGCCCGTGCATCACTTTCAGGTAAGTCCATGTTTAATCATTGTCAAATACGGGAAATGTGCTGCTAATTTAACACAAGTTTTCTTTTGGGGGGGGGGGGGGGGGCACATTATGAAGGAGTTATGCTTAGGGCACCAAAGTGGCGAGCAGCAGCACTGTATATAGATATATATATAGATATATAAACCGTTCGTTAATGTTAGACCTGCGTGGGAAATTACCGACACTTGTGTATTGACTTATACTAATTCATAGTTTACATGCAGAGATTTGTGGCAGGAAGTGCTGATGATGTGGGATGATGTGGGATGTAAATGCAAATCCTCCTGCTATGATTGCATAAGAAAAGCATTTCAACATATTGTGGTGTGTTCTTTATACGATGACAGTAAAAAGCAATACGACGCCTCCATTACAATACGACAACTATATTGAATTGTCACTCCTGTATCGCGATCCGTATCGCGAGCGATTTAAATGTCTCCCGGACAACGGAGGCTGTCGGTATCGCGCTTCAGTCGGAGTTCTTGGGCTCCAGCGTTTCCCCTGAACTCGATGATCACCGTCGCCGATATAGGAAAATCTCCCCGAACGCATGAGCTCGCTATCTCGACTTTAAGCGGCCAGAGTCAGAGACGAGCGAGGATTATAGATCGAACACCCTCGAGACAATAACGGCATCGAGGCGCTCCGAGGATTTAGCTGAAAGTGATGTGAAGTAACCTCGGTGTGTTTTATGAGGGAGCGCTGCGTACAAATATGGGAACTCATCAGGAAACTCAACTTCTTCGCCAAGGTTTCACCAGGAAATAACAGATGAACCAACGATAAAGGGATCTATTTCTTAACCCTCCTGTTACCTTCAAATGTACTTACGGTTTTTTACCTTTTTGACCCCAGCAATTAAAACCTCCAGAAAATGATTAGAATTAATATTGTTTCCCAAGTTTAAGTGTCACTTTATGTTTGTTTGTTTGTTACCTAAATAGCCCTTTAAATAAATAAAAAAGTTGATATTTCTTATCTGTTTTACACAGTGAAAAACAGCCTGGGGTCAAATCGACCCCAAAGAACACCGATGCGTACGAGTTGTGTTCAGGACATTGAAAACATATCATTATGTGAATTTGATATTTTCCCCAATAAATTAGGAAAAGTCATGAAATATTAAGCAAAAAAAAGATGTACATTTTTTTTTTAGAGACGTCAAACATTGAATGGGGTCAAATTGACCCCAAAGGTAATAGGAGGGTTAAATATGTGCTGTGCAGTGGATCCAATTATTTTTTTAAAGCAACTGATGAACATTATCCATAAACTTGAAACATTTGAAGTCGTTAGAGAGCGTGAATCTGATTTTAAATATATAGGGAGTTAAATAGTTTGGTTCTACTGTTCAGTCACTTGCAAAGTAGTCTTAAAACCCAACATGAACAATTACTGGGATAAGATTGTGGATCGTGCCTGAAAAAAAAAGTCATATGATATTTTCACCATATTTAGTTTTTCCTGATGTTAGGAAATGCAGCGAAAAGACCAAGACAAAAACTAATTGATCACACGAGCTGCCAGTGTATCCAAAGAAACGTCTCCTTCCTTTGTACCACAGAGCTCCAGTAATGAGACAATGTTCCTTTATTACCATAAACTCACACTCATTAATTTAGACTTAATCTTAAGAGATGCCACACTGTGCATGGTGGAGATGAGATGTAGTGCTGCCAAATATTTTTACAAAAAAGTTTAAACCGATGTGCTTCTCCCAGTTCTTCTGCCCGCTGCCAACATTAAATACAGTGCAGATTAAAGAGATGCTGCGGTGCCCAAAAGCCAATAATTGCATAACAATTTGCATTTTTTATTCAAATATGAGGTTGTATTTTTTATTATATATCCTGGGAGAAAGAAATACCAATTTGGTTTGAGTGACTTTTGCTCAGTTTCCAAACAATTTAAATCTTTGATGCTGCCAGTTTAAAAAATCCATGTTTCTCCTTGAGTAAAATACACATCGACGGCTTGAGTTTTATCTCGCTCTACGTAATACAGTGTACAGCTTGAACATGTTTAATGGTTTTCATGTGAGGGAAGGCCATCAGCCAAACTGACTTACAGGTAAAGAATTGGCTATTTCTGCTCGAGAAAAACCGTTGTGACGGTCTCTCTGATCGACTGGCTGACGACCTGAGGTCACGTGATCCGCGTCGACGGCGCTTTGATTTTAGCAGTTGCAAGAAAGAAAGATACAAAAGTTTCTGCCCAAAAAGGAACTTCCTGGAAGGCCTTTCCCATGGGCTCCAAACAAACACCGGCTCTTCCCAGAGCCAGTCTGCAGGATTCCAGATGAATAATGCAACTCTTATTAAGCCGATGCGTCACGCCACCTTCAGTTGGAATACTAATCACCCCGACAGTGAAGTATTAGATCCTCGCGTACCTCGTGTGAACCCCTTATCTCAACCCGGGCTCACTACACTGCTGTAAACAGCGAACCAGCCATTTATGTGAATCTCACATCACCCGGAGCGTTTCGGGAAAATGCCGCCGAGGGGCCCCCGGATGCCGACTTTCCAGGACGCCCGCGGTCCCTGATGCCTTCGATTGCGTTAGAGGACAACCCTTATCAGTCCGGCACAAACAGCTCTGTCGAGTAAACATGTTGACTAAAATATGATCGCTGATGAAATGTGTTCTCCGGTTTTCTCCTCTGCTGGTAAACACATTTACTCACCTACGACAATTTGCACTTCTCCTTGGCTCCTTTTCGAGGTAAACGTGACCCCGACGATCGCCCCCCCCGCCCCCCCCAAAACCCGCCTGGCAGCACGGCGCCATATCAACTGCACTCATCTGCCTGATGGAGCATCGAGGTCTGGATCGTGGAATATGCCGACTACCAACTATTCCATGACCCTGTTGAGACTCCGCCCACTGTTGAGACTCCGCCCACTGTTGAGACTCCGCCCACTCCTCCTCTCTACCTTTATCTGCCTGATGGATCGTGGAGGTCTCCATCGTGGAATATGCCGACTACCAACTATTCATACACTCTGTCATATTCATTGAATGTGTTTTAACTCTAATGATTCCTTCTGGTCACATGACATCTATTGTTCTGTCCATCCTGGAGAGGGATCCTCCTCTGTTGCTCTCCTGAAGGGTTCTTACCTTTTTTCCCCGTGAAGGGTTCTTTGGGAGTTGTTCCTGATCTGATGTGAGGTCAAAGGTCAGGGATGTCTATGTGTACAGATTGTAAAGCACTCTGAGGCAAATTTGTAATTTGTGAAAATGGGCTCTACAAATAAACTGAATTTAATTGAATGTGAGCAGCAGCGTTGCATCTTTTCTACATTTTATAGGAATTTAGCATTCAATCTACTCCATTTAACATGTAGGAAATAAAACGCTGTGTGTATCTATGAGAGGAGGGATTTACAGCAGCTGCAGTTTGGAGCGTTGCATTTGACACGTAATGCTATGAGGGATAAAAAAAAGAAAAGTGGGAGGATTATATTTGATGTTCTTAAAAAAAACAACTTGAAAAAGTTGAAGATTTACATGAATTAGTCAGACTAACAATGAATATAAATAGATTCGAGGCATACTCAATAAAAATAAATAAGTTAACGGAGTACAGAAATAGATCATCTGTGCTGAAAGAAGATTTTACATACTTTCCCCAATTAATGGGTTTAAATTAGAGGATGAGGGCGGAAATATTTGGTTGCCGTTTATCGTCAGTGATGCCCACAACAACAGCTCCATCAGTTCGTCTGAATCTCATACTTCCTTACCCCAGGGCCGCGTTGTAAATAGTCGTTTGTTGCTACATTAATGCTAATTACAAATGATGTTGGAATTTTAGCCCGTTAAAAGGAAACAAAACAAAAAAAGGGTGGAGAAAAATCTTTCCGTCTCACTATCTATCTCGCTGTCATGGCAGCAATCAAGAGGTGTAGATGGCCAGAGGATAAGACAGTAATGAAGAACAAAGCCTCGAGCTGGAGGGGGCAGAGCGTCTGGGTTAATAGCCTTTCTTATGGTTTAAGGTGCTCTGTTCGCATGGGGACATTTTAATCAGGGAAGCCATCGTTCTCAGCAACACCTCTGTGGAATCAGATTAAGAGCAGATTAACACCAGGAACACCTATTAAACACCTGCAGGTTATCCTTCAATCGCACCCTGCTTTAGCGTCTAATACAAAGGGGCAGAGAAAGAAGGATCTTACTTCCCTGTGTGTTTCTGTGTGTGTGTTTGTCAGTCTGTCTGAGGTAAGGTGCTATATCGTTGCGTCAGCGACCGAGAGAGAGCAGACATATCGCACCGGAGTGAAGAGGGGCTTGGGCTGCATTCATAATCAGGCAGCTTCTCGCTGGGCGGTGAGGACGATGTGTTCGTAAGCGCCGTGAAACAATCAGCTGCTGACTACGTGTTATACCTTTAACGATCGAGGAGCTGGAATGATCACAGGAGCGTACATGCATCAGTAGGGATGAGAATTGATAAGATTTTAACGATTCCGATGCCTTATCGATTCCTGCTTATCGATTCGATTCCTTATCGATTCTCTTATCGATTCTTATTGGGCAAGGGGTGAAAAAAAGAGCACAAACGGGTTTATTTACATTAATTTTCTTTTATATAATTTTCTATAATGCTGCACACACCATATACAGTATGTATACATACACATTTACATTTTTTTAAATAACCAGAAACATTTATACATATTCCTCTTGAACTTAAAATAAAACTTACATAACTTAAATAAAATGTATTGTTTAATTTAAACATGTTCCTAGAAATTACAGTGCTCCTTCCTTTTTTTTAAAGGGTATATGAACTGAGCTGCCAAAAATGAAACTAGCAGTGGCAAATACCAAGTGTGCAACCATCAATTGTATGGATCATCAACAATTTTTGTGCAGAAAAATAAGCATGTCTGCTTTCTCCGGGAGGATACGCGATCTCTCAGGACTTATTGTGTCTCCAGCCGTGGAGAACTCTCTCTCAGATGGGCTGGAGGATGAACACAAAGATATGAGGAGGTGTACAAGACGTGCTGTAGCCTGTGACCCAGACAGACGACCAGCCTCTGAACCGGTCTGACTCTGAACGTCATCAGCTATTTATATTGTGAAAGCTGGTTTACACAATGAACGCCTCCACATGTGGACCGGCCCCCTGAACAATACCAGAGACGCGTTCCGATTTATTATTTTTTTCACCTGGCCCGCTGCCGTTGAGATTGCAGTGAGACGCGGAGAAAATGTGAAGTGGTGCTCTTTGCAATAGAACATCTTTGATGGGACGTGTCGCGTCTCGGCCAATCAGCGTTCAGATGTCCACAGCGTTTGGGAAGTTAGGTTAGCTTGAATGTTAGTCCGCTACATCTGCTGCTGTCACGCTGCACGGTGTAGCGATACTAACAAAGTACCCGTACGTTAAAAACGATGTGATTTAGCATAGTTTTAGTATCGATACTTCATTAAAAGAGCGATCAGAGCGCACGCAATGCTCCGTTAAAAGCTGTCTGCGCGCGCAGCGCTCAGCCGTAATGCGCGCACACAGATGAGAACACTCTCACCTCACACGAGCACTTTTTGTCGTGTGAAATAGAGCCAAACTTTAGAACGCCTCTGCCTAGTTGCCATGTTTGCTGCAGTCTGAAGAAGAAACTAAAAAAGTTCGCGCCACAGAGGACCGTTAGAAGAACCGTTAAAGAATTTGGCTGACGATCCCAAACAATCGGTTCACTGGGAACCGGTTCTAAAACAGAACCGGTTCTCGATGCCCATCCCTATGCATCAGTATTGGTACAAAGAAGTACAGATCATTTTTGAGTTTACAGTTGTTGTTTTTCTCCTTCCTGAAGTAGCGTTGCAGTCGAGGCAGCACAGAGACAATCTTCCGATTCCCCTCAGAGCATCAATCTGCTAAACAGAAACATTCCCCCCCCCCAGGAGTTGATCAGGATGTTGGACATATATTCACCAGGGAGACTCAAACTTAAAGAAACTCATGCCAATGGTGCTTCAAATCTGTGTTGAATGAATATAACATCTGTGTTGGGGTTCATGTGGTATCATTGATCTTTATGCTATTCAAGCTCATTGCATCCAGACTTCAAATGCTCAAAAACAAGAAAGAAATGTGGCTCATGGTGGCGGACGCAGGCCTGTTCAATCGTTTTAATTGGCCTAAATAGAAAGTCCAGTCAGTCTAGCTACCTTTGGAGGGAGAAGCAAAGGGACGAGCGTTCAGTGATGCCGACTGCGAACACTCGGTAGTATTAGAAACTCTTGGACAGAGTGCTTCTAGCTTCTTTCATTTGAAAATGGTTCTCACCGCTGATCTGGGTTTTCTGATACGATACATTTTGAAATAGCGTACTTCAAACATTTTCAAGATTACCAACCCTTGCTCATGAATATGAAAATGCCCAATTGAACAGCCTCTCAGCTCAGTTGTGTTGATGTTGGCCGATCGTACCACTTTGAGGGAAATTCCGAACACCGATACTTTCCGACAGTCCGAGCCACGAAAAACAGCATCGACTCTTAATTTGCTGAATGTAGAATTGGTCACATTTAATTAGACTTTGTCTTCAAGAGCCCAAAGAAGAAAAGTCTTTTGGCCTTGGAGGATGAATTTTAATTAAGGTGTATAGGGAAACAAAAACAAAAAGGTCATCTCTTGCTCTCATCTAATCACACGCCTTTCAGGCTCTTTAAAGGTGAACAGCTTCCTGCCATTTTGATAAACTCACTGTTTTAAATCCGCTTCAATTAAATGTCTGCGGTTCAGTGGGTAAATGCACGTAATTAATTAAGTCTGAGCGAATACAAACGCAACATCATTTAATAGCCTAACTCATAATTAACCGTCGAAGAGATCAAACGTCTAACCGGCGCCTTCTTTATTTCGGCTGGCCGAGTCGGGAGGAGATACGATCGATAACGCTTCTCGTCTGGGATTCGCCGAAGTGTCAAAAGATCATTTCATTTGACTGTGCTATAATTCTGTGTTTTTTAACCTTTATTCATCATGGGAGAGTTTGCCGGGCAGGCATACGCTTTTTCATCAGCAACCTACTTTATATTCATAGTTACTATCCATAAATTCATAATGGGGAGCTGCAAGAGGCTTTTACTCTTGGCCACCGAGTAGTGCCGGCTCCCAGGCACCATGAGAATAGCGGTGGCAGGAGAGGAAAGCGTTAATTATTCTAACAAGACCGATTTGTGCATCTTTTAAAAATACTGCTGACTATTAAAGTTTCTGGATTTCTTGAAATTAGGAGATTTGCGAAGAATACATTTGTGGTTTATCGCTGGCCCTTAGTTTCATTTCATTACATTACATTTCATTTAGCAGACGCTTTTATCCAAAGCGACTTACAATAAGTGCATCAACCAAGAGTACAAACTAAGAACGACAAGAATACAGAAAGTAACATTTCTTCAAGAAAGTCGAACTACAAAAGTACCATAAGTATTAAGTAAGAGCCATTTGAGTGCCTCTGACTTAGACTTAGACTTAGACTTAGACTTTCTTTATTTATATCTCTGAAGTGCTAATCTGTGTTTTAATCCAGATATAGTCGGAAAAGATGTGTTTTCAGTTTCCGGCGGAAGATGTCGAGACTTTCTGCTGTCCTGATGTCAGTGGAGAGCTCATTCCACCAATGAGGTTTCCAGACTAGAGTGAGTCCATTTGGCCGTGAGATGAGAAGCATCTGGGTGTCAGAGTGTAATCGTATCTGTTATCAGACTCCACGGAGCCCTCAGCAGCCGGAGGAAAGCAACGGCTCAATCTGCAGCGAGCTGCAACGCGATCGGCCTCATCGAAGCGCTCGGTGTGTATTCGACGTGAGTTAAGATGAAAGACAGGAAAGATTCCAGGATGCATCGGAGTCGGACTGACGAAAAAAGAGAGAAATCGCGGGAAACCCATTCATCACGAAGGCCTGGACAGTCTGGCTGGATTTATGGCCGCATTTTCGAACATATCACCCCCCATCTAGTAAGCGGGGAGACTTTTACATGTGCGTTTGACAAATAAAAGATACCCTTGCTGCTTAAGTCTCATGCAGCTCGAAGGCATCTGATGTGATTTACAGCATTTCATCTCTGGTAACTTCCTCGTGCCATCATTCAGCGCCGGATCCAACTAAAGTGCGCAGGGATGTAAAACACAGGATTTTCGGCACCTCCAGTCGACCCAGAACCTCAAATTCATGTTGGTCTCTGCATTAGCCAAACTATTACTCGTGAAACCATGTAGCAGAGTGTCATGCATAGAAACACCATGCAGACAATTGCCAGCAGATCCCAGTGCTTAGTCTAGAAGGGGCATGCAGGGAATAAAGTATCTGAGATTGCTGTAAAAAACTCTACGAATCCAAAGAGACAGACACTCCATTTCAGACCACAATGACAGCGACTCTCTCCTCTCGGGCGAGGAACAGAAAACTGGTTGCATGCAGCTGTCTGTCACTTTGTTGCATGCAGAGCTCATCCCTCTCAGACGGAGGGACAGACAGACTGCTCAGATGAGTGGAATTGAATTGTGGGCTTTGATTCGACTGAAACCCTTTGTTGAAGGTTCCTCCCGCCTCGGAGCTCGTCAGCCTGAAAATCGAGCGGTGCGAGAGGCCTCTCATCTTGCTTCGATGGGGCAGACGCATTTTTCAATTATGCACACGAGGGAGGGGAATTAGAGGCCTAATCCCGGCCTAATCCCCAAACAAACAGATCTATGGCCACCATTTCCAGCGAAGCCACCGTGGCAGCCCCCTTTAGCCCCACCGTCTTCTCCTCCTGTTAAGTCTCTGCCCCTTTACGAACCCGGTCAGGGATGGAAGTCCTTTTGACGCTGATACTTCCTTAAACTGAGCTCGGCAAGCGTAAACCGTGTTTGAATGGAACATAAAATCAGTTCAAACTACCATTTGCAAACTGCTCTTACTTTTCCATTCATAATTAAAAATGAAAAGGCGTAGAATGTACTTTCATAGAGTAGCTCACCCTTTTATATGCATTAATGCGATACCAAGAGAAGCCCAATTCAATTGGTTTGCCCTCTTAAGATTACAGTTTTTCTCAGCAGAAATTCACAGCTCAATTTCCCACTGATGACGTAAGAATCATCCAACATCGAGAGATATTTTAATACCTTTTCCACAGAGCTGTTTTCTGCTCAATGGGCATCCACCTACAATACATAATCAGGTCTGTGGATAGCAGTTGAGAGAAAATATAGTACAGCACATGAACAAAGTAGTTGTTAACATTAAGACCTTAAGCCGAACTGACTCTAGAGAACCGGTGATCTCTTAATTGTTTAACTGTGACAGGACTTTACTAACGGAGCAGTTCAAAGCAGCAACAAACACAACTTAGAATCCAAGAGGGAAGACAGTCCAAGAAGTCATCACGTGTCTTCCAAATGACTAATGTGACTGTTACATCAAAGACGAAGAGTTATCTTATAATCTGCCACCTTTATGTAGGGTTCAGTTCGGGAACTACAACTACTTTGTTGAAGCTGGGGTAAGATCACGATCATAGAACAACGTCGGCTGTAGATAGGAGACGAGATGTGATCAACAGTCTCTGGTTCCAAAGTCAGAAACTTAAGCGCCATACATATTTATACGTGGATGACTCGTATAAAGGGATTTCTGACCCGACACCTCGCGGTGGATCGGAGTGAGTCACTGCCCCGAGCGAGGGGGGTCAAGTATCTCGGGGCCTTGTTCAAGAGGGAGGGTAAAATGAAGCTTGAGAAGGACGGGCAGTCCGAGGTCAGTTGTGACGCACACGTTGTACCGGATTGTTCTGGCGAAGAGGCGTTGAGCCAGAAGGCGAAGCTCTTGATTCACCAGTCCACCTCTGTTGCAACCCTGACTATGTTCATGAGCTTTGGGTAGTGACCGAAAGAATGAGATTGTGGATACAAGCGGACAAAATGAGTTTCATGGGTAGGGCGGCCGGGCACGGCCTGAGCCCATGAATCGTTAGGGAACTCGGATCTGAGGAGCTGCTGCTTCGCGTCAAGGGGAGTCAGAGCTGGTTCGAGCCTCTGATCAGGATGCCTCCTGGACACTTCCTTTCAGAGGTTTTGGAAAGGGCAAGGCAACCAGAAAGAGGGATTATATAACTTGTATGTCATGGGAACTTTTTCTTACTTTTGGTAGGAAAAAGGATGCGAACTGCGAACTGTTGGGCAAATGAGAAACTTCTGTACGGCCAACTGCAACTTCCTCCCTTTTTGGGTTTGAGGTTCAGACGCTCTTTGTCCGCCCGGTGAACAATTTAGTAAAAGTAATGTACTTTTTAGAAAAGATGATCCTTTACTGATGTGGGTTTGACTGGTGGTGCCCAGGCACGAGCACAGATAGACCCCTAGTGGTGCTCAAGCACCTGCCCTTTTGCCCTGGATGAGAAAACTGCCCCTTTTTCTGGAGACAAATTGTTTCCTCATTTATCAGTATTTAAGAAACAATACTTTCTCTGTCATAAATTCCCTCCAAATGTATTTTGATACATTGATCATTACATTTTATTTACATGAGTACCCGTTAGCCAATCAGAACTCTTGTACTGCCATGTAATAATCCATATTTATTCAAAAGGAAAATGTAAACTTGCCATCTTATCCTGCCAAGAGGAGACGCAGGTCGAGGACCGCAGAATTAGTGTAATACTGATTATGTTTCAACTCTGTCAGAACATTTTTTTGGGGCGATGGGTGCCCTTTTTTTTGCCCTGCCCCCCAAAATGTTTGTGCACGTGCCTGGTGATGCCAATATCCATCTTATGCAGCACATGGACATTTCTCAAATCAGCAAAGTGCGTGGTGATGAGAGAAGAACGACGTACCTGAACGAAAGCCGATCTAACGCACTTACACCCCACATCTCTATCACACGAGCTCACTCTCAGGCCTGAAAGCTCTCTCCCTTGTTAAGATTCCATCCGTGAGGGGTTGAAGCCAATCTAACGGTGGGCAGATCTCTCTCATTTCCCCCGACTTGTACAAGCAATCGATTCCAGTCAAAGACGAAGGCCGCTGCTCATTCCCCACTGCCAGACCGCTCCTGACTTCCCTCACCATACCCCTCCATCACCTTCTGAATGCAGATGGGTTCAGGGTTGTTAGAACTAAAAGGAGAGACACAATGTTTTTTTCTCTCAAGGTTCTAGAAATACACCTGAGTGTAAGAGCCCCTGAGAAGATGTGTGTCCAATTAAACACCATGCTGTAAACGGTACCCTCTTGTGAGTGGATTGTTTTTGTGAGATCCATCCACTGGAGTTCTACTTCATGGAGAAGAGTTTATGCTCCATAAAGGCCAAGCTGTACGTTTCAGTTCACGACACACGTATACGCTGACGGTTTAAAGCTTTCCTCATAATTAATGTAGTTGCGAGCTGATTTCCATGTCGGTGGGTTCAGGGACACTTGTACATTTGATGAATGGTGATTGAAATTTGCGGTGCGCTGTACAGTGCATGTCCACATTTACCCTCCGATACAAGTGCCCCATGCCCATGAGCATATTCACAAACATTCACACACACACCAATGGCTCAATGGTGCAGCCGTATGTAGGGAGCAATTTGGGGTTCAGTATCTCAACCAAAGACACTTTGACACGGTGACCTTTTGGGAATTGAACAGCCGATATTCAGTTTGTGCCATCTCGCTATATGACAGTGAGAAACAACAAACACGATCTGATTGTCCTGTAGATTGAATATTCATGGACAAAAGAGCTTGTGAAGGTAACTTGCAATCAATATTCAGATGTCGGAGCATCGTTGAACGCGCCATCAAGGAGAGTGCCTGCTCACAACTGCTTCACAATGATAACTTTGACATTAACTCAAATAAAAGAACCTACCTAGAGTTATTATATCAAACTATGACTTCTCTAGAACATTTTATTTTCTGCCTAAATGTCTATTTTTTCACATTAATATATTAAGCGTGATACTTTTGTTAGAATTGGTTCTTTGTCTGGAATAAAGGAATCCCAAATACTCTCTACCTGACACCTTCAAAGAGCTACTTTAGTCCCAAAACATAGTTATTAAAATATAATAAACCAAAAATTGGCGCATGCTGTGGCCAGTACTGCTAGTTAAACTTAATTTGCAGTTTATAGACTTAAAAATGCAAAATGACGAAATATGTCATCGAATAATATCCAGTCACAATTCATGTTTCTGTGTCGTTAACAACAGCAGGGATGTGATTCAATCATGACTCTGGTTTCAGAGGCAGAGAAGTATCAACTCAGGATGCAAATTGTGGAGCTTTTTAGGGAATATCAACCCCCACCCTTCTAAAAAAACGAATCGTTTAAATATATTTTGCTCAATATCAGAATACAAATTGTCCATGTGGGCTGAGAGAGCCCTTTTCTTTGGAACATGATTCTCAGGATTGCGTGCACCCAGATGCACTTTGACTGCCAAAGCGTCAGTACTAGAAGAAGATCCAACACAATTTGTCTTCATACTCATAGAGACAGATATGAGTTAATATGAAACATTAATTTTAATCATGTTCAATACGGTTCGAGGCCGAGAAGTTCACATTTGTTTTCTTGGGCTGAGAGGATATAATGTTGGTCACTGAAAATGATCGACTAAATACTTCTCCACTGGTTTTACACTGGTGATGCCTTAATGACTACATCTGCAGCAAGTTCCAACTCAATCCGCCTCATCCCAGTGGGCAGTGTGTGTGTGTGTCTAAGTGAATAGATTAGTCTCCTTTTTAGTACCTTTTTTTCTCTCTCGCAGCTCCCATGTGTGTGTGTGTGTGTGTGTGTGTTCGAATTTTTAAATACAACGATCTCTCCCGACTGAGTGGATAAACGCCCCATTCCTTATAAAGCTTCAGCACTTGGCTGGATTTATGAGCACATCTCAAGCAAATGTCTTCCACCCAGTGGTTGGAGAGACCTCTCCATGCCTTTGAATCTGGTGGAAGGGCAAATGAAGTTGCGGGCTGTGGGGTCAGAGTTCAGTGGACAGTACATGTCGTCACCTTCGGGTGATAACCTTGAATGGCAGTAATGTCAGCTTTTCAAAAGAACAGCTTTGTACAACGCCGTTTAGGAAGTGTATCCAGTGCGTTCGACTTCTCTTAAATGGGAGAAGATAATCCTGAAATGAAAATGTCAAAAATCACCGAAAATGGAGTTGCAAAGCTTCTCCGTGAGAGCAACACGTTAGTGAGATCACGTATCTTCCTTTTGTAAAAAAACCCGCTGTGTGATGGCTCTGCTTCTGCCACCTCGACTTAAAACCTCTTAAAGCCCTCAAAGCCTACGACACCGCATAAGGCTTTAGGCTGTTGGAAAAGAAAACTACCTCGATACCTGTACATCTCAGCAACGTAGGCGGGTTTGCGTTTAATTTGTTCCAAAGGGACCAATAAGAGAAGAGTATGAAGCGAGCCCGGGTTTGAGTGAGGCTCCTTTGACATTGCACGAGTCGATCTACCGCTGTGTCCTCAGTGTAGCATCGAGCCGACGTATACGGTCCAAATAAAGAGTCGTTTCACCCCTCTGCTTTACGTGAACCGTAATTACATCGCCTCGCCACTGCCGACACAGGATATCCACGCGGGAACGGCGAGGATAAAAGGATCCGGGCTGTCAATAAAAAGACGGATTCTCGTGGAGGGAGTCGTCCTGCCGTTGTAGGATATTGTTCCACGGTGGAGATGCTGTGGCTTGGAGACGCACGTTCTTTAACACCGGCGGCTTCTGGCGTCGGCATTCATAGTCGCGCTCGTTGTAAGCTGCTTTACGTCGAAGGTTGAGTTAAATGCATGTTCGAAAAACAAGTTCCTGGAGCCAATCTTCCAAAGCTCCCGGACGTTGATGCTTAATGTGAACAATTTAGACTAGAATCTGGCTCAATATGAGCGACGAAGCAGTTTCTTTTGATAGCACCCTTACAGCGGTGTAATGCGCTTTAGAAACGGGCCTTTAATGCGACGTTAATGGAGATTACGTCCATCCTCAGTTGTGACTTCGTACAGAATGCATGCACGAAATATCATAACTGGCTTTAGAGCGGGCGCTTCACTGCTTGTCGGGTCTTACGTTGTAATATACATTGATAATATAAATGCATCAGTGTAAATGACCGATGGCCATGTTCCAACGCCCCTCCCCCGAACACGCAACTGTGTGTGGAATGATAAATCACTGCTGTCGTTTCGTTTAAGCCATTACTTCCATATTAGCTCTCCTTAATATCCCGAAGGTCATAACATTTGACAGATCATAATGTCAGCGGGGATGGCCATACACCTCTAACACCGATTCCCCCCCCCCCCCTCTGGCAGCTCCAATCTGCTCACGTCGCAACTTAATTGACGGAGAGAAAGGCACTCCAGGGCCGCGCCGATCGATTGTGACAAACAAATTAGAGACCGGTTTGAATGATTCAGTTATGTATTGATTGTGATTTAAGCATCAACGGCTCATGTACTCGACGGGATTAGACGGAGAGACGGAATGTAATCGATGCTTCCTCGTACACGTCAGCGGCGTGTTGCGTTTGATGAGCCGGGTCAGTGCTCGCGTGCCGTGATTGGTGGCTGACGGAGAGGTGCAATTTAGAACATTGGAGTCTGATATATGGGGTTGTTTTCATCAGATACAGTCAATTGAAGTACATTAGTTTATTTACTGCTTCGGTTCCAATACGGGAAGCATTTCTATCGCCGGTTGCCTCGGAGGAGAGATCACCTTAGGGACTAAATCAAGGACGATTTTACTTTACCTTTACTTTAATTGTACAACAAAATGACCATAATGTATGACCGTGTGGCTGATAGGGCCATTGATCAAAACTAATTACTCAATAATTGCTCTCAGGTAGTGAGAGTCCTGGTTTTAAAGCTCACTCCCTGGCCTGCTTTGAAACACACACACAAGCTTCGAGGTACTAAAAAGGAGGCTCGTCTATCCGCGTAGCCATCGTCAAAGCTTCATTTTAGCAGAACATATTTATTTAAGTATTTAATGTGTGCATCTATAGTCAAGCTGGCAATGCCTCCCTCCTCCTAGTCTTTTATTCTCTAACTCATGTATCTTAAACTTTTACAATCCAGTAATTTGTTGCGTTTTATCCAATAATGATTTTCGAAGTTTCATTGTTGCTTTCAGAAAAAAACAACCTCAAAAGGCTAAAACTCTTGTCTCTAAACCTTTCCTGTAACAGTGTTGAGCTTTCTGTATGAACATGCACATTAAACTCACACCTCGGGGTAGTTTACAGTCGACTGTGCGCCTGATCTTAATGTCTTTGGGAAGTGTGAGGAAACTGGAGCACTGGGAGGAAACACACACAACCTGCAAACTTCACACGGATGGGATCAAATTCTGGAACAGAGGAGGAACTAAACCAACCAGGGGAACGTGGAAGACTGTCGAGTCACACACACATCTCGCAGGTCCCTGCGCCTCATGAACCACTGACGCACAACGGGGTCGGGTCATGTGGGATTAAGCTGTGGCATTCTTAGAGAAAGATGTAGTGTAATTTCATCTACTTTATAATTTCAGATTATTTAGAACATGCAAATCAGAGCTCAAGGTTCGAGAATCTGGGTGACGTGCCTCGATTTAGGAACTTCCACGTCCCGGGGTGTAGATAAGAACTTATGTAGCAGGCCTCGATTCAGGTTTGGTGAACTCCTTTTTGTTTTTTAAGGGAATTATTTATAAAAAAATCCTTGAGAGTTATAAATGTAATTAAAAACGGATTAATATGGAAGATGTATGTGGTAGTATATATAAATATATATTTTTTAAAATCTTGTTTATTGTTTTTTTTCTTTTTTCTTTATTTTATATTAATTTTCTGATTTATTTTGATTTCAATTTAGGATAGGAATTTATAAGCATTTTTTTGCTTCTACCTATACCTTTTCAGTCTCTCTCTTTTGTATTTTTTTTTTATAGGATAATATTGTATTGTATTTGATTTGATTGACTGAATAAAAAATACAAACAAACAAACAAACAAACTTACTGGATCCACGTCTCTGTGTTCAACCTGGTAGATCAGTCCCAAAATGAGGTAATTATGCCTGCAGGTGTTTGGACCACAAAGGCCAGGAATAATAAACTCCTCCTTGTTTGATGTGTATACAGATTATGGTCAAATGCATTATCGGCAGACTTCTCTCAAATTCGGCCTCCTGAGAGGCTCCAGACGTCCCGAGCGCCTGTTTATGACGTGTACTTGTAAAGACTAAACTGAGTGTTCTTATTAAGTGCTGTGTCACTCGAGATTCTTCTTCGTCATCAATTTCTTCAAACCACCTCCGGTCGACGAGAAGATACGACAAAGACAATAAAAAGGTACAAAATGTAAACGTGAGAAGTTTCTGGGGGGTTTTGTGCTATTATTTCTGTTTGTCTGTAATTTAACAAAATCTGGTGGGAAGGAAAACTGGGTTTGAATTTGCCACTGATCCTTGTGATAAGTGATCAGTAACAGATGGTTTATAATCAATAACCTTTTGAACGCAGCCCGCAAACAAAGAACAAAGAAAAGAAAGCCTTCTGTTGAGGAAACCATGGCAGCCGGTACTCGGCAATACTTCATCTTTGGTTCCAACAAAGAGACTTTCCTGCACACTAAATATAGGTGCTCCATGAATTCACACTTAAATAGACCCAATCAAATTCTGTGTGTGTGTGTGTGTGTTCCACATAGAATTTCGCGACCTGGTTTCCATTAAACACCTGAGCTAGTCCACCAGCTCCCAATACAATACAGATGGTTTGAGAAAGCGCCAGTGGAGGCAGTAAGGTGATGAAACAGAAGAACCAGCATGAAAACAAAATCACCGCAGCACAATGAAAACAGCATTTGCACCTGCTGTTAATAATAGTGTATATTAATTCTTCATTTTGAAAATATGCTTCCTACATTTATTGATTGGTCTAAGTGACTCCATTTCCCTTAACTGTGAACACAGTTTAGGGAACACACATGGAGACGATGACAACGATGAAAACATGGGTTACTATAGCAACCAGGGGGAAAAAAGACATCTAAGATCTGTGACTCGCAAGCCTAAAGGATTTATTAGACCAATGTTTGAATAATTTGCTCAAATCACCTTCACTTTAACTTCAACATCTATCTCTATGAACCAATCATGTAGTGTCATGTATCAAATATAATAAACACATGAACACGTTCAGACTGAGGGAGACGCGACGGATGAAAACCGATTCAATGATGCTCACCATTTAGCCCTCCTATGACCTTTGGGGTCAATTTGATCCCATTCAATGTTTAACGTCTCTAAAAAAAATTCACATAATTTCTTTTTGCTTCATATTTCATGACTTTTCCTAATTTATTGGGAACAACTGGGAAAACATATTCACATGATTTCTTTTTGCTTCATATTTCATGACTTTTCCTAATTTATTGGGAACAACTGGGAAAACATATTCACATGATGATGTGTTTTCAATGTCCTGAACACAACTTGTACGCATCGGTGTTCTTTGGGGTCAATTTGACCCCAGGCTGTTTGTCACCGTGTCAAACATATAAGAAATATCAACTTTTTTATTTATTTATAGAGCTATTTAGGTATCAAAAAACAAACATAAAGTACCTCACACTTAAACTTGGGAAACAATATTAATTCTAATCATTTTCTGGAGGTTTTAATTGCTGGGGTCAAATTGACCCCCAGGGTAAAAGATGTTCGTACATTTGAAGGTAACAGGAGGGTTGAACTCGTTACGATGAAATACTTCCTCGATGCGTCCTTCGGGAAATAAGGCGCTAGAGGAAAAGTCCGATGATCACCAACACCATCTGGATAACTGATATACGGGAACCATAAGTGTCCGGATAAAATATGTTAAATGTCGAGATATTTCACCGGATCAGTTGAAGCTTTGACCCGCTGTGGGCGCGAGAACAATCGTCCGTGAGCTTCTTCCTGTGGCCAATCAGAGCATCTGCACCAATGTTCTCATCAGTCTATCCCAGTGGTCTATCCAATGGGAGCTGAGATACTTGAGCCTGGACCGATGCGGCTGACAGACAGACGGACACACCGCTTTGCCGTGAAGATATCCGCTCTCTCACGATTTCATTGTAAAGCGCGACAAATACGATACGTCTCCACTTTAAAAAGCAGGACTGACACACCGTGGATCATCCCTCAGCCGGTGCCGTCACGCGTACCTTCAGTTCGTCATGTCGGGGATGACGGACGGCAAACTTCCCGTGTCGACGGGTATCGATGGGGGAGTCGCTCGCCCGCTCAGAGCCGATGTAGCTTCAGGGCAAATGTTCAAAACCATCTCAAAGTGTGACGTCTGACTCTGATGGCTGCGAGTCTGGAACTCGTAAGCAATAGCAAAGAGTTAGTTTTTACCGTGCTAGAATTTCATGAATGCACAATGTTATGTCGAAGCTTAGCGGAAACTAATGATGCTCTTTTTTTTGTACCCATCACAGTAGATTAATTATCACATAAACAGAGCGGCTGATTCAGAGGCAGGAATAACAAGAGACTGTCGACTTCTTCGGCGCGAGGTAACGCGCGATCAACACTGAGAAAAGGGATTCCAGCGGAGTAATTAAGGCCCGTTACTTGCCACTTTCTCTCTCTCGCTCTCCCCCAGGCACGTGCACAGATATTTTGGGGGGCAGGCGTCAAACCCCAAAAAAGGGCACCCATAGCTCACATATTTTTTCTGACAGAGTTGAAACATAATCAGCTTTACACTAATTCTGCGGTCCTCAACCTGCGTCTCCTCTTGGCAGGATTAGATGGCAAGTTTACATTTTCCTTATGAATAAATATGAATTTTTGCATGGCAACGACAGTACAAGAGTTCTGATTGGCTAACGGGTACTCATGTAAAAAAAAATTTTTACTAAAAATGCCCACGTCAGATATCAAAATACATTTGGAGGGAATTGATGACAGAGAAAGTATTTTTCATTAAAAACTGATGAATGAGGAATAAATGTGTTTCACCCCCCCTAACGAGTGAACGTGGAGGAGGAATCTCTGTGGGAGGGAATGTGTTTTGTGTATTTTTGTCTTTGTAGGTGGAGCGGAGTCAAGTGTTGAAATGCAACGCTCAGAGAGACGTACACTTCTTATTTCAATACTTTTAGGTGATTGCCATCAATATTGATGCCTTTATAGATTCAGATTGTATCTCCAGCTTAAGATGAACTCATTAAATACTACAAAGGTTTAATTTTCCCTTCTTTCATATTTTCACGCTATGTTTCACATCCTTTTTTAAAGATTTTTTTTGCATCTGTGCCAAGAGATAATGAGATTGGCTATATGTGTGTGTGTGTGTGTGTGTGTGTGTGTGTGTGTGTGTGTGTGTGTGCCGCATCTCTGTTTCTATCTACGGCTAATCCGTTGGCTCACTTCCATTTCCTTGTTGACAACAGAGACTCTTCAGGTTGCCGTGGCGCCAACGAGACGAAGCCGAGACGGGAGCCTAAACAGAGCCGGAGCCGACGTCTGCAAAATAAGCGTTCTCTGTTGTGTGAGACGAGCGAGTGGAAAACCACATCGGTTACACCTGCAGTCTCGATGCCAGTTGCGGGTCATATTCATCTCAAACATTACAGCTCCGGCGGTTGCAGACGGCGGAGGCTTTCACTCGACTCACCGCATCGTTCTCGTTCTCTTCCATCTCCTCTTTCTTCCCTACTTCTTTCGTTTTGTGTCTATCCTGATTCTATATGCTGCTTTCATTGTTTATTCACCCCTTTTCCTTCACTGTTTTTTCCATCACAATATCCCTGTGTGTCGTTGTGCTCCGTCTTTCCTTCTTTGACTCCTTATTTACATTGACATGTTGTTGATTCCTCAAAGACCTGAAAGCATGATGGTCCTCCAAAAGTAAATTAAAAAGGTTTCCAACAGACAAAAAACAAACATTCACTGTTGACCTCACTTCTTTTTATTGTTGATACTTTTGTACCCTTTACTGCTATTTGGCAAAATAACTTACAATCCTTTACATGTTCAATTATAAAATGTCCTCTTTTGACTCACATTCCCAGAGTGATCAAAGCTGCACAAGCATTTAACCTGATACGGTCAAACTTGTTGACCGATTCATTTTGTGTCCATGGACTGATGGATGCAGATCTTTATTCGTGCCGTTGATTGAGTTTGAGTTTAGTTTATTTCGATCAGCAAAATATACAACAATCAGAATTCAACCAAAGAAGAAAGAGACTGACCGAAAGGGTCGAGGCTGAAGCTGTCGAGCTTATAAGAGCCCTAACCTATGATTTCTCAAAAAAACTTATTTCAAATAATATATATATATATACACACATATAAATATATACACATATATATATGTGTGTAAATATATATACACATATATATATATACACACATATATGTGTATATATATATGTGTATACATATATACAGGACTGTCTCAGAAAATTAGAATATTGTGATAAAGTTCTTTATTTTCTGTAATGCAATTAAAAAAACAAAAATGTCATGCATTCTGGATTCATTACAAATCAACTGAAATATTGCAAGCCTTTTATTCTTTTAATATTGCTGATTATGGTTTATAAAATTTTAATATTTCCTCAGACCTAGTAAAAAAAAGATTTATAACAGCTGAGTGTTTGTCAAGGCTCAGGAAACCCTTGCAGGTGTTTCGAGTTAATTAGACAATTCAAGTGATTTGTTTAATACCCTACTAGTATACTTTTTCATGATATTCTAATATTTAGAGATAGGATATTTGAGTTTTTTAAAGCTGTAAGCCATAATCAGCAATAAATCAGAATAAAAGGCTATATTTATTTTTGTAATGAACCAGAAGAATGCATGACATTTTTTTTTTTAATTGCATTGCAGAAAAATAAGAACTTCATCACAATATTCTAATTTTCTGAGACAGTCCTGTATATACACATATATACACACATATATATACACACATATATATATACACACATATATATATATATATATACACACATATATATACACATATATGCATACATATATACACACACATACACATACCTATACACATATACATACAACAAAACAAACAAACCAGAATCTCAAGAACTCGTCCCATTGGATGCCGCCATGCCTGTTGAGAGCTGAATCCTTGCATGGAGAGGCATCCAGTGAGTTGGTGTTCACGGCTCATAACTACAGGCCACTTGTTACAGCTTCAATAGGGTAATACCTCATCAATTATGGCTTGTTGGACCGGTGTAACGATGAGGGATAAGAAATGCCTCCAGGCATGTATCACCATGAACATCAACAAGCTCCAGTGGCTGTGATGAAGTATCCTGCAGGTCAGGACCGACTTATCAGATCTTGATTTGGGGGGAGGACATGTCTTGTAAACAATGAGAAATGGCACCGTGTGTCCTCGTACATTCTCCTCAGTTTCGGTCTTAAACTGGGTGAACCATTAAAAAAATTCTATCTTTTTAGTTTATTCTGGAGAGAGTTTGCTGAGCGCGCTCATTTATAATAAAAAAACTACCTCCTTCACACGGTGAGCATTCAGTTTGCACAGAGCTACTCCTTCTTTGCTCAAGAGCACATCGATCTCTGTCCAGCATTTAGAGGGCTGACATAGCTAATTAAAAGAATGTAAGAACCGTCTTCCAATAATGTATGGACCCAATCGGGGTTTCTTTCTCTGCCTTTCATTCTTTAAAGCACCATTAGTATATTTTACGTCTCATTCAGCAGACAGGGAGCAGCCACCGCATGCAATTGGAATAAAGCCGTATATTCACTCGTGTGTGAATTAGGTCGATATTTAGCAGCTAAATGCTCCGCCATGTGCACCAGCTCGCCGCCGACTGCGTTGGTCTGCTGTCTGGTGCTGAGCCGGTGGTGGACGGGGAGGAGTGGTTGACGGTAGCGAGCGGATGAATACAACGGGGAAATGTACGGGCGATGAAACCAGAACAACGAGTTAACCCTCCTGTTACCTTCAGGGTCAATTTGACCCCATTCAATGTTTAACGTCGGTGTTCTTTCGGGTCAATTTGACCCCAGGCTGTTTTTCACTGTGTCAAACATATAAGAAATATCAACTTTTTTATATATTTAAAGGGCTATTGAGGTAGTCAACAAACAAACATAAAGTACCTCACACTTAAACTTGGAAAACAATATTAATTCTAATAATTTTCTGGAGGTTTTAATTGCTGGGGTCAAATTGACCCCACGGGTAAAATATGTCAGTAAATATAAAGGTAACAGGAGGGTTAAACATTGAATGGGGTCAAATTGACCCTAAGGCAACAGGAGGGTTAAAAGATGCTAAAAGGCAAACACATATCAAACCGGTGCTGCCAGCTCTTCTCCAGGTAGCAGCACTCACTAAGTATATAGTCGTGGCAGGTAGTGATGAAATGATTGGACACGCTTATTAAAGTTCTGCAACAGCCACGCATACCATACCTGTCTCACCTCCACCAAATCAGCATCCCCACCCGGTCTCTCGGGTCTGCCTCCCCCCCCCCCCCCCCTGACATCAGAAACATCGACTCAATCTTCAATCTTTTTATTCAAAACCCACCTCGAAACCCACCTTTTGAGGCCGGCCTATGCCTGACGTGTTCCCCCTCATGGTCGCTCTGCTGCAGACTGTTCTGCTTTTTTAACTGTGTCCATCCTTTGAACCGTTTTTTTAAATGTGTTGTACGGCGACCTTGAGTGCCTTGAAAGGCGCCTTATAAAATAAATGTGTTATTATTATGATTACATACAGAATGGTTTTGTGATGTCATTTTATTTATTGATTTCTGTTTGGGATGTAAAGACACTTTTAACCTATATTAATTTGTTTTAGTCCTTGAATACATTTACTATCCTAGCTTGATTACACCATGGTGTTTAAAAACGTAATTACGGCTAAAAGATGCCGAGTGAGAGATTCTGTCCAGAATGGTAAACTCTTCGTAGCAGCAGTGAGATCTTTTGTTCTTTCTGAAAACACTTTGACGTTCAACAAACGGCAACGCTCCCTCCACCGGGCCAAGTTCCCGTCAAAACCAGGTGGAGGTGAGTGGGAGAGGGATTAGTGCTTGTCGGCCTGTTTCAATGCATTGCTTCAAGGTGTTCAATCAATAACTTGCTTGCAAGCCTGGCTTCAAAGTGCTGAAGTGTATTAGACTTCAGTCCTCTGGACTCAAAATGGTGCAAACAGCCCAGATATGGAGTCCAGGAACAGACGTTAATGGGTCTCCACGCTCAAAAGGTTGCAGAAAGTCAAACGGGGCAGGAGAAAAAAACTATTTGAAATGCAGAGGACGTAATTACAAATCCAAATGTTTCATCACTGGAGCCAGGCGCAGTCAGCGTCACTGTCACCTCTCGTGTATAATTCCTTCCTCTTTGCAATTCAAATCCTCCTCTGCACATGATCACCGTTAAGCATTCTTAGCTCGAAGCGATCATATTTTGAGGAGTGGAGACGTTACCCTGCAGACGCACACATACCATCTGGACACATATGCACTGATGAATACATACATTAAAGATTAAAGGAGCTTCATATTTTATACAGACGTATTGCAGAAACATAAGTGTCGGCTCGGTGTGGAGAGATGTAACGGACAACATGCATGCAGACAGCTTCCATTAATACTTCAGCAATAAGTGATACTTGCATGCCAGAACTGAACTCAAGGGTTATATTTTCTTTCTTTATATATATATATATATATTTTAATATACATAATATATATTTATATAATATATATATATAATATATTTATATGTATATATATATGTGTATATATATATTATATAGATATATATATTAGATATATATTATATATGATATATATAATATATATATATAATATATATATGTGTATATATATATTATATAGATATATATATTATATATATATTATATATGATATATATAATATATATATATATATATAAAAGATGTATTCTTGTTGGGCGGTAAAGCTGATTGAACAGCAGAGCCCACAAAACCTCCATTGAAAAGATAAGCGTCACAAAATTCACCAAATTGATCTTTAACAGTTTTTTGTTCAAATTGTCTATTTGTTGTCAAATTAATTGCACTCAAAATATGAATGTAGCGAGAGTCTATAACCATGTGCAGATGTCGTAGCATAGGAATAGAATAGCAGCACCTTCCGTAATTTTATTTAAGGTGAGAGACAACTCTATTAAACATTATACTGCATTTTAAATACATATTTTTGAAATATGGTAATGATCTTTATGGTGGATGATATGTCTGGCTCTTCCCTCTTAATGTTCTTCTGGTGGGTTTATCAGCTGCGCGCTGCAGATTGTACCGTTCGCCGTCCATCTATTTATAGTTAGGTACTAGTGCCGTACGGTTCTGGACACACAGCAGCTACAATAAACCTTTTTGTCATACAAACGATTTTAAAATCAAGGCGACTCACCGATGAAGCCTCGTGTTGAGCGACAGTTAATCATAAACCAATAAAAACAGTCTTGTTATGTCGTAAAAAGGTACAGACGATACAATCCATTACGTTACATAAGTGATGTTTTCTTAAACACATGATTCCACTCATAAATATCCACAATCTGGTGTTGCATCATTTCAAATCAGTCGGCAGATACGACAAATATTTCTGAATATTCCCTGTAAAAGCCGATCAGACTGTCCGTTGAACTCTGACCTTTCGACTGACACCATACGTGAGCCAATAGGAGCAACACATCCTCTCAACAAGCCCACATTAGCCCACCAGTCAGCGTCTTTTCGTATACTTGTGCGCGCCCACACGCTGGATTTGTTTAGCCAATGAAAAGACAAATTCAACAGTATGCAGATTCTGTTGCCGGGTAGAATGCAACAGGGAAGTTCACTGCGTAATGCTAACCTGTGGATGTTGGTTCAATATGCACAGCATTTAGTTTCAAATAAAGAAACAACACTAGAATCTGTTCATGCTTCAGTAACTGTCAGCAGTAGTGAATATGTATACGGGACAGGATACCTCAGTTTCACCTTTCATTAGAGCCGACAATGGAGTCTCCGAATGGCCTCGATTGGAAAACGCCCACACACACGCCGAATAAAACGTGTAAAATCTTCATTTTCTGAGAAATTATAATCTACTTTTGACTTGGACTAGGTCTTTATGCTATGCCCCCATTGTGTTTTCCAGCTCATAATCTATTTCAGAGAAATATTCAGGTGGAAATAGAAAACCTTCTACTTATGTGTGTTCCAACTTATATTACTCAGCAGCACTTAAAGTGATTCTGACTGTTATGGGGGGGGGGGGGGGGCATCGGAGTTTTACCTTTCAAAAGAGACCGAAAGCATGCATTTACTCATAATGGTTCTACTGCAGTTTTATTTTTTACTTTGGGGATGCCTGAATAGGCGTTTTTGTTGAATTTTACAGGAACGCTAAGAGGTTTTAAATATCAGCCGGAGCCAATTAACTGCCCAACGAGTCGATCCGATTCAAAGGAATGGCACGTAAGAACTTTCCTGTGCGTCTACACCAGTGGTCCCCAAACTAAGGCCCGCGGGCCGGATACGATAGACGCATTATGATTTTTTTTTTCAGTCTGGCCACGCAAATCCTAGACTAGCCGCTGTCAAATAGAACGGAATAATGGCGAAAAGGTTAGGTAAGAGAACATTGTATTCAGAATGCAGAGTATTTAACCTTTTTCTGTGAAGATCCCGGAAAGGGTTATTAATATTTGGTAATGTGTGGCTTTCTAGAAAACAATAAATGTTTACATTTAGGCACCCCTGTGATCATCTGTTACAAACTGACCCCACCCCCATCAGAGAAGGGAAAAGTGATGTGGCCCTCACAGGAAAAAGTCTGGGGAGCCCCTGGTGTAGATGGTACATGTCTATAAACGTGACACGGGGGGAAGGAAGTTGAGGCTTGTTTCAATGAAATCCTGAAAGTGTGTGTGTGTGTGTGTGTGTGCGTGAGTGTGTGTGTGTGTGTGTGTGTGTAGGTGTGCACTCTGTGTGGCTCGGAGTCCATCGGCGCTGACAGAACTGTTGGACTGAAACGATAGAAAATGTGCCATGTTTTCAAACACTTCAATGTTCAATGATCTTCAAGCATATCAGTCACGGCCCGTGAGTTATCGCCTACAGCTTCGGCTCTGAATCCACATCAGGACTACGGCAGCTGCCCCCGTTTCCCAGAAGGCCGCGCTGCAGCAGGACATCCTGGCACGGGGGCGTGAACCTGGAGGCTTAGTGGAGGAATATTGACGAGAGGAAACAATTATTACGAGATCGCTCTCCATACCTCCGCTGCTCGTTCATCCTTCCGCTCATTCATTCACTTCCTCACTTCACTGTCTTGCTCCCTAACTTCCTTCCTCACTCACTTCCTAACCAAAACTCTTTCTTCCCGACATGAATTTTTAAACCATCAGAAATGTTATCTGAATCCGTCTTCCAGAAAAAAACGATGTCTGGTTGTTTTAGCGTATATATAACATTCCTCGCCGTTTTCAAGGGTACAGCAGTGTAAGAGCCAAATGCATGATTTCATTTGTTATAATAATTTAGTTTAAAAGGGTAACTGAAGATAAATCTTTTTCAGTATGATTTGAAAGAACATTTAGGTTAACATATATCATTTAGTATATTAAAAGCTGAATAACTTGTCGGAATGGAAGCTTCCAATCAGATGACGTGACGTCAGTGTAACACCTGCGTGTCGGACTGTCAGTCCAGATTTGAGCTCAGAGATGTTGGAAGCGACATCGTTCTTTGACCGTGTGAACATGCAACTACGTTTTCTAGTAAACATTTTTTATGGAAGAACTACTTGTCTCACTCGCGTGTCAATTAATAGTTTCTAAATCTGCGTTCACACCAAAAGCAAAACTATTTTTTCGCGCGACCGAATCCCATCAAAAGTCAACGTACAGACGCATGTGGCTGCGATAGACGCGATATTTTCCCGGGCGGCGCGTTTGGGGCGTCGCCATGTGGGCGACGCATTTTCAGCGGCGCAATTTTCGCCCCGAGTTGAAATATTTCAACTTTGAGGCGTCATCTCGCAACTCGGGCCAATCGGCTCTTGAGTTCTCTCTCGTAGCTGGAAGCGGAAGTCTTTCAGACGTAACGGTGACTTCATCGGTGAAAGTGACCGAGCTGAGTGAGCCTACGGGTGATGTCATCAACCCAAACACGAGGGCGTCAGTGTGTGGGACGTCCACAACAAGTATAAAGCAGAACTAGTGGTGAGTTATTCTGGTGGATGGAGGAGATGATAACGGTCTTTACGGAGACGAGACACGGAGATAAGCCCCGCCCCTCGCGGAGCGACTGGACGCTCATGGCGAGAACACGGCGAACGGTCGAGCGAGTAAACTCACGCGTTTTGGGCGACGCGAAAAATCGCTTTGCACAATCGAGAGCTGCGTTTCTTTCGATTCGATTTAGATCAAATATATTTGACACTGTCGTAAGTGATGAGAACAAGCTACTGTTTTATCTTCTAAAGCACAACGTCTCCTAACATTTGCCATGAAAGCTGAATGTTTCATATTTACTCTGAAGTAGGACTGTTGTACTACATGCATCGTCCATGTAAGATCTCCAAAACACCTAAAGAACTGAGAAAACAGGCAAGTTATACGATGGAAGTTCATGTACTTTGTTTTTTAAAGGTTATCATACGCAAGAGAGACTTCAGGGATGACCTGACCCATCTTCGAAGCCCAGGAAAGGATTTCTCGTGCCGACGGCTCTATCCCGGAGACAAATTCTCACACGGCAGTCGCTCGATAAATTGATCCTGACGTGAGCCTAAATTTAGTCTCATATCACGCGACCCTTATGTAATCTTCGGAAATCCAAATCGAATTGGCCGACTGTAGCCGAGGTCCGCCTCTCGGTGACAGCGAGCGGTCGTCACGAGGGGAGCGGGGAGAATGTTTCATCTGAAAAGATTACCGAAGGCAGCCGTGCCCTCTCTCCTCGGCCCCCTCGCTTTGATCCTAACTCTCTCTGAATGGTAATCACCTGGGAAAAGGTCCCAATTATCTGCCCGAAGCTTTCCGAGGTGCAATGTCCCCGTCGCTCCCCCAGCCTCGGATTAGGCGCAGACACACGGATGCAGACGGGCGCAGCGACAGCGGCATACTGTTTGCGTTGCATCGACCGCGCTCGGCTCCCTCGGCCGAAGCTTCACGGAACACTTTGACATTTTGAGAAATCTCCCGTCGGTCATCTGTGTGTGTTGGGTATGGAGATCGGTCCAGGACGTGTTTGGCCTGCTGGGCGTAAACACTGGAAGCAGGCGGTGACAGCTGGCACCCGATGGAGAAAATAAATATGTCATTAAATGTTGACATTCAAAATTGTCTTCTTTACACTACCGTTCAAAAGTTTGGGGTCACTTAGAAATGTCTTTATTTTTCAAAGAAAAGCATTATTTTTTCAATAAAGATAACATTAATCAAAAATACACTCTCTACATTGTTAATGTGGTAAATGACTATTCTAGGTGGAAACGTCTGGTTTCTAATGAAATATCTCCAGAGGTGTATAGAGGCCTATTTCCATCAACTATCACTCCAGTGTTCTAATGGTACATTGTGTTTGCTAATCGACCTTAGAAAACCCTTGTGCAATTATGTTAGCACAGCTGAAAACAGTTATGCTGGTGATATAAGCTTTACAACTGGTCTTCCTTTGAGCTTGAAGTTTGAAGAACAAAATTAATACTTCAAATATTAATCATTATTTCAAACCTTGTCAATGTCTTGACTATATTTTCTATTCAATTTTCAATTCATTTGATAAATAAAAGTGAGTTTTCATGGAAGACACGAAATTGTCTGGATGACCCCAAACTTTTGAACGGTAGTGTACATGCTGTAGCATTTCAGCTAACGAACTGGGCAACAACACATCTGAGATTGACCCGAGCTTCGCTTAGTTACCGTGCACAATCTTTAACTTTACGATGGAGACGGACCGTGGCAGTCATTGTCGAATGTGGTGGTCCGAGGTCACTGAACTAAAACACATTTCTGATCAGAATTCATATGCTATGACAATTTCTCAGTGATGAGGTGAGGGCATTTTTGACATTTCATAACCGCAAGGAAGGGATCCTAGCTTTGCAAGGCCATTAAACCTAATTATAACTTTAATTAAATCAAAATCAGAACACACGTTGATTATATATGTAGTCGCTCTGCAATTATTTCGTCACTCTGAAGGTCTAAGACTTACCCGTTCTCACAGGGATAGCCACAGAAAAATAACCGTGCTGATAAATTCAGACACGTACGCCCCAGGAATCACAAACAGAGACTTGACCTCCAACCCAAGGAAATCAAGCATCTCAAGTGGAGAGGATGCCCAGCCCGAATACCAGGCACCCGCACTTATTCCACACGTGATCCGTGTGCTCCCACTTCGGAGAGGGCCTTGAACCAGTCATTGACAAAATGCATAAAAACATCTTCCGCCTCGACTAGTCAGAAAAGGATATGTTGTTCTTAAAAATACAGGGATCTAATGTATGTTAACACGCCCTCTGTGGAGAGCGAGTCGGCAGGCGGTCGCGCCAGCAGGGGGGGCGAAAAATAAATGGGATCTAATTTTACGCAGGAGGTCAGGAGACGGTGTCGGTGATAGTGAGCTGGAGAATGTCTGATTGAGATAAAAGACTCTGCCTTGCCTTTGAGGGCTGGCTGATTATGACGGGGCATCAGATCAGAGGAGCGAGGGAAAGTAATACGGATGGATGGACGGGGAAATAAATTGGTTGGGCTGGATATGTGTGCGGACACCCAGTAGATTATGGAGGACTTAAAATGACTTAAGATATAGAGAAATAGAGATATAAATAAATGAAGAAATAGAGAAATATATTTATTTAATTATGTCCTGTTGAGTTAGAACTTATATTTATTTATATATACATTTATTTAAGCATTTATTTATTTATTCCTGTATTTATTTATTTATTCTTGTATTTATTCATGCATGTATACATGTATTTAAGCATTTATTTATTTATTCCTGTATTTATTTATACATTTATTTAAGCATTTATTTATTTATTCCTATATTTATTCATGCATTGATTTATTTATTTATACTTAAGTCATTTTAAGTCCTCCATAGTGGATATTGTGTAGGCACGTAAATATATGGGCTGTTATATTTTACATTCGAGGCTTTTCACTGCAGGATCTCAGGAAGAGATTTTTTTTTTTTTTAAACACACAATTCCAGCAGGCGAGGAGATGTGTGATCATCCGGGTGTTTCGCCGTCGATAAACGTTTTCCTGACCAAACACTACAAATCTCCACACAGCCAAAGGCCTCCGAAAATATCCACAGTCGTGCCCGGTACATTGGGGACAAGGAGTCACTTCTCATAATGTCATCATGTGATTTTTGCCCTTGGAAATGTAATCACACTCTTAAAGTCAGGCTCACGGAGCACTAATCTCCCCCCGCCAGTGTGCCTAAGTGGTGCGGTGAATCACTCATCCTTTTTTTATGACCGTGTAAATTGTCTCGCTTTTTCAACAGTATCATGATCATCCTAAATAAGCTGGTATGCATCAACATTTTAGAGTTTATTTAAGCAATAATGTACGAGGAGGCAGTACTTGTATGGCCAATAATGTCCGCTTCGAGGGTGTTGTGAGGCCCGGAGGAGGAGGAGGAGGAGGAGGAGGACCGGCAAACCCGTGAACAACGGCTGTCCGAGAGGACAATCGGGGATGCCTGCACTAAATATCAATTCCATTAAACAGAGGCTGAAAAATGTCAGTGTGGGCCAAAGTAATGGGCCAAAATAAATGTTCTCATCCAAAGCTACTTCAGGTCTCAGATATAAACGACGGTGACGCCACGGAGCGGTCGGTTGGCACTTAGAGTTGGTGCAACAGCAGCAATCATCTCAAAAGGTTGCTTCCTGACAACATGAGAGCTGTAATCTAAATGCTCCAACATGCCGTCGACAACCGAGTCGTCCATGTCCTGTATATGTAGTGCTCGATGTTAGTTTCCATATATTGTCGTCCGCATGATTGCTGGGAGCATCGACTGTAATTGACAAGCATATCCTCCAGCCCTCAAAGGAAATGGTGAGTCTATTTTTTGACAGATTGATTTTTGTTTTCCTCCCAGCATGTCAATCCAAGCTGTCCATACATAGCTGTATTTATGAAATATGACTGTTTATTATACCGTCGAGCCCCTGCAGATGCAGTTTGAAATACAACAGCAGAGTCCCATTTCTCAAATTTCCTTTATTCTGAATCTCAGAGAAGAGCATAATGTAAAGTGAATAATTATAGTGGGAGAGCTGCAGGATGTTCAGGCTCTTCAACACTTTAAGAAAACACATCACACGACTTGTGAACCCGCAGCTGTCAGGCGAATGACAGTCGGGAAGCAGGCGATAACCGTGGTGTCATCGCTGCACGAGTTCCAAACAGCTGATTTTATAATTGACAAAGCGACGCCTCTGCAGGGAGTTCAGGTCGTTCTTCTATACATATGTTGTAGTCTCTGGATGAGATGAGGCTGGATGTCAGAAACAGATTACATTAAGATTAGAGAGTCGCTGTTCTGAAGGAGTATATCTTTCATGTTCTGAACCGAAGGAGGTCAGATGAGAGTGACACTATTTCCCCTCTGGTCAGATCAGTGGCTGCACCGTCAGACTCCGTGGCGGCTGGCAACAATTTTTTTGGTAGGTCCATCAAATCAATTTTTGCAAACATCCCAATATGATTCAATGCAAATTAAGTATCTAACATGCATTTCTATTTTGTAGTTAAATATTTAACATTTATTCCAAAACTGACATAATAAGAACATCTTATTCATACAATTCAGTAAAATATTTAGATATATATCATAGAATAATATTCAGTATAATGGGATATATGAATACCATCTAATGTAAATGTACAATATAAATATCACAAATATATTATAATAAATTATAGATATTGTATCATATAAATCATATATATAAAAAGATATATAAATACCATCTAATGTAAATATACAATATAAATATCATAAATATATTATAATAAATTATAAATATTGTATCATATAAATCATATATCAAATATAATAGAATGTAGAATGTTTATATATTAACCTATGCACCTTGTAATCAGAATCAGAATCAGAATCAGAATCAGAAACAGTTTTATTGCCAGGAATGTTTACACAAAGGAGGAATTTTTTTTGGTGGAAGGTGCAACATTTGGACATGACAAACAAACAACAATCAACACGACAGAAAGACAACAAATAATGTGAAAGTGTTTGGGTGTGTGCTTCAAGTGGTGTGTTTTAGTTAAAAGTGTATGTTACGCGTGGCGTGTGTTTAAGTTAAAGTGCATGCAAATAAAGTGGCATGTGTGTGGAGGAGGCCTCAAGTTAAAGTGCATGTTAAAGTGACGTGTGTGGAGGAGGGAAGAAGAAGGAGGAGGGAGGAGGAGTGGGAGGAAGAGGAAGAGGAAGGAGCGGGAAGAAGGAGGAGAGAGGAAGGTGGAAGAAGAGGTGGTAGTCCTGGGGGTGACAGTCAGTCAGTCCCGGGTTCCATTGATGAGCCCGACTGCCGACGGAAAAACTTTGGTGTGGCGGGTGGTCTTTGTCATGATGGACGCAGCCTCCTCCCGAGGAGGGACTCGAACAGGGAGTGTCCAGGGTGGGAGGGGTCAGCGACAATCTTTCTGGCCCGCTTCAGTGACCTGGAAGTGAACAGGACCTGGAGGGAAGGCAGATTGCAGCCGATAACCCTCTCGGCCGAGCGGATGATGCTCTGCAGCCTGCACTTGTCTTTGGCTGTGGCTGCAGGGTGCCAGACGGTGATGGAGGAGCAGATGATGGACTCAACGATGGCCGTGTAGAATTGTACCATCATTCTCCTGGCAGGTTGAATTTCCTCAGCTGCCTCAGGAAGAACATCCTCTGCTGGGCCTTCTTGGTGATGGAGCCGATGTTCAGCTCCCACTTGAGGTCCTGGGTGATGATGGAGCCCAGGAAGCGGAAGGACTCCACAGCCGACGGGGAGTCACACAGGATGAGAGGGGGGGTGGGGCTGCATTCCTCCTGAAATCCACAACCATCTCCACTGTCTTTAGAGCGTTGAGCTCCAGGTTGTTCTGGCTGCACCAGGTCACCAGGTGGTCAGTCTCCCACCTGTAGGCGGTCTCGTCCCCACCAGAGATGAGTCCAATGAGGGTGGTGTCATCCGCGAACTTTAGGAGCTTGACGGACTGGTGACTGGAGGTGCAGCTGTTGGTGTACAGGAGAACAGCAGAGGGAAAGAACACAGCCTTGGGGGGAACCTGTGCTGGTGGTCCGGGAGCCTGAGACGTGTTTCCCCAGCCTCACGTGCTGCTTCCTGTCGGTCAGGAAGTCTGTGATCCACCTGCAGGTGGAGTCGGGCACGTGCAGCTGGGAGAGCTTGTCCTGCAGCAGGGACGGGATGATTGTATTGAAAGCAGAGCTGAAGTCCACAAACAGGATCCTGGCGTAGGTTCCTGGGGAGTCCAGATGCTGGAGGATGTAGTGAAGGGCCATGTTGACTGCATCGTCTACAGACGAGGGTTAGAGTGAGCCTATTTTTATCCTCTGTTTCTTCACCTCCTCCTGTGACGTCCACTTTGCCCAATATGGCCGCTTGAGGACGTATCATGTGTGTCCTGGTGTTCTCGTGTTTTCTTAATTCTACCGACGTGTGCTTCATATCCCTTACTCCCATAACTGTCCATGCAGGATCTGTCAAAACAAAACACGTTTTCATTTTTTCCCGAAGCTAATCCTATTTTTGGGCTAAATTGTATACGACTCATTCATATCTTTAATCAGTGATTGGCTAAACTGCTTCTTAGACCCGTCTCCTGTGGGCCATAACGATCAGGCCCCCGCTCAGCTGAGACAACCAGACAGGCGGAGAGGATGGAGGTGCAGGAAAAGCATATATTTTGCGTAGATATCCCATTAAAAAAATCTCAATGGGTATATTTCACATCTACGAAACACAAATATTGAAAATGTGTATAATTTATAGATACGTCGCAGCACGGCCTCCCGCAGTCACGCGTCCCGTCCAGCCTAAAGACAGCAGAGTACGTCTTCATTCGCCAGGACTTTAAACCGCCCTACGAAGGACCGTTTGGCGTTCCAGAGGCCGGGGACAAAACCTTCAAAGTCGACGTTGGCGGGAAGCTGGAGCAGTTGTCGGTCGGTTGCCTTAAGCCAGCACATCTGGACCTAGACCAGCCGGTAAGGTTGGCCGAACCCCCGCGACGCGAACGCCCTCCTCCACTCCGGGCAGAACGATTGATTCGGGCCCCGAGACTTTGAGTGTTGTTTTTTGCTTTCTTTAGTCTTGGTGAATTCTGGGGGGGACGTATGTATTCAAGTTTCAAGTTTCAAGTTTTTATTGTCACATCCCCTTTTATACAAGTATAATCGGTTCGTGAAATTCTTATGTGCAAAACACCCGACAGCAGTAGCAGACTAAAAAAAGAATAAGAATGAGAATAAACTATACAATATCCACACACAAAAAAGAAGAAAGTATTAACAATATATATATAAAACAGTGTAATAGAATATACATCATGACAATATATATATATAAAACAATGTAATAAAATATACACTTTTTTGAGACTATATAGGTGACTGTTTGGATCACATCATTCACAGGACTAGTCGGGTGGCGTGCAATATACGTGACCGGGTCGCTTTAAGAGCTGGGAGCGTAACCAGGGCAACGAGGTGGCGTTGAGGGGTTAAAGGTCACGAGTTGTCAGTGTCACGGGTGATCTGTTTGTGAGAGAGGAATAAACGGCCACAGAGGTGTGCAGCCAAAGAAACTAACTTTGTCCGCAGTGTTTATTCCCCCTGCACAAGTGTACATAAATAAGTACGAATCGATTGAGGTGAGTCTGTCCACAGAGAAGCATGTGTTCTGTCAAGTATATTTCTGGTCACATGACATCTATTGTTCTGTCCATCCTGGAGAGGGATCCTCCTCTGTTCTCTCCTCAAGGGTTCTTCACTTTTTTCCCCCTGAAGGGTTGTTTGGGTGTTTTTCCTGATCCGATGTGAGGTCAAAGGTCAGGGATGTCTATGTGTACAGATTGTAAAGCACTCTGAGACACATTTGTAATTTGTGAAAATGGGCTATACAAATAAACTGAACCGAAATTTAATTCAAAACCTGAATGTCTGTCACACTGAATCGTGACACTGAATCCCGAACAGAGGCAAGAGGGTACAGATCGTTGGCAGAATGCGTGCAGTGCCAGATCAAAGCTCCTCACACCCAACGCCGCACTTCTCTGGGTCCCGAGCGACACCCCCGCCGAGCGCGGCGCTGATCGGATGAACGGCTGTCGAGTAAATCCAAAGTGACGACCGCGTACGCTCGGAGGCAGAGACGGAGTCGGCCGGCCTCCTCCCGGCCGAGGGCGCCTCCCCTCCTGCGGCGGCGGCGGCGCGGCGGAGCACGTTCACGGGGGCTGGCGGCGCCGGCCGTGTAAGCCGGACCCGATTCCTTTGCTCCTCCGTTGCGATTCCCCTCCCGTCGGATCAGCTCACCTCGCGTGTGATTACACAGCGGGGCACACATACAACCCTGGATTCTTACTCGCACGCACGGGATAGTAAACTCAAATAAATTATTCAGGAAAACATGTGAATATCCCATCTTGTATTTATATGCACAGAGGATCTCATGTGCTGCAGATTTATATGCATGCGTTGCTGCATTATGGTCAAAACACACACACAATATGCATTCACACACATTCACACCCCATTAATGGCCCCCGTACGTACATGCAGAGACTCTTAAAGATATTGCATCCGGCTCATTATTTCCATTGTGTGCTCGGGACGATGTTTTTTCCCCCCGATTACATTATTGATTTAAAAGAGTTGTCGAGATCTGTGAGTCGCACGCTCAGCTCTCCGTGTTCTCTGCACCAAAACAGATACACGTGTTTAAAGGTGCGTTCACACCAAAAGCGAAACTATTTTTTCGCGCGACCGAATCCCATGAGAAGTCAATGTACAGACGCGTGTGGCTGCGATAGACGCGATATTTTCCCGGGCGACGCGTTTGGGGCGACGCGATGTGGCCGACGCGTTTTCAGCGGCGCAATTTTCGCCCCTCGTTGAAATCTTTCCACTTTGAGGCGTCATCTCGCAACTCGGGCCAATCGGCTCTTGAGTTCTCTCTCGTCGCTGGAAGCGGAAGTCTTTCAGACGTAACAGTGACTTCATCGGTGAAAGTGACCGAGCTGAGTGAGCCTACGGGTGATGTCATCAACCCAAACACGAGGGCGTCAGTGTGTGGGACGTCCACAACAAGTATAAAGCAGAACTAGTGGTTATTATTCTGGTGGATGGAGGAGATGATAACGGTCTTTACGGAGACGAGACACGGAGATAAGCCCCGCCCCTCGCGGAGCGTCTCGACGCTCATGGCGAGAACACGGTGAACGGTCGAGCGAGTAAACTCACGCGTTTTGGGCGACGCGAAAAATCGCTTGGCTTTTGGTGCGAACGCACCTTTAGGGTTCCGGCTGTCTGAGGGGCAGGGCGCCTCGCTGAACCCCCCCCCCGGACGGCGAGGCTCTCGCCGATCGCTGGTCCCTCAGTACGTCGTTATCTAACTGCGCGGCCGTAACGTCAAAATACAAACAGCAACTTATTCAGGTCGAGTCCCCTTCAAGGCGAATGCACCACTTTGAATTAAAAGCAGTGACAGGATGATGGATTATACGCACACGCGAGCCGGCCCCAGACTCAACGCGCTAACCAGTGTCCCTCGCCGAGGGAGGAGAGGGAACAGAGGAAAAGATGGGAAAGCCCTGGATGTCATCGCCTAGATAGCAGTGGGGGCTGGGAATGGGGTATATTACAGTGAACAGTGGGCTCTGGGCTTAACAGAGATGTACCACCCCAGTAGAGCTCCAACAGCCCCCAATGACCCCCTCAAATTGGACTGACCGGTGCAGCCTCGGCCAATATGCAGAGCCCTGGAGGAATGAGGAGAAAGGAATTAAGGAGGGGAAAAGGGGAGGAGAAGGAGGTGGTGGAGGAGGGAGATGCCGTCTGGCTGCAGATGAGCTCTGGTTAAAAAGAGCCGTTAGCCACCCGGTTAAACTGCTCGTCTTATCTTAGCACCGGGAAATGGATCGCTAGACTCCTTTGTTTGAATCGGATTGGGAAGGAAGGAGTCATCACGTGAGGGATACGTCTCGAGAGCGCCGCTGCTTTATCCTCACGCCGTAGAACTCTGAGAGGCAATGACGCTTCGGGGGGGGGGGGGGGGGGGGGCATTTGTGTTGAATGAAATATTACATTGTTGTCAATATTATTATTAATTCAACTTCTTTTGCCACAGGCCGTTTAATAGGATTATAAATCCTTTAAGGTTTTACAATGACCCATCCACATTACCAAACCATATACAGTAAATAGGACTTTATTAACATTGTCACCCATAAGTAATTTTAGTGTTAATGTCATGTTTTTGAATCCTCATTGTACAAAGACAAATTCATAAAACAAGATTTGTTTTTCTTGACTGTTTAGCGAAGGTGAAAGCTCACGCTGGGGGCGTTTAGACGTAGGCGTTTTTTTTAGATAAATAAAAAAAAACAGAAAATACGGTGCGGAAAAAAAAAATCGCACATCTCGTTCCACTGCGAGCGGAAGTCTCCGGAGCCACGGAGCGACACGGCGCTCGGTAAACGTCTGCTCAGGTACATCCTGTACATCTTGTCCACAGCGGCGGGTTTGAAACGGTTGGATTCGCTTCCTCGGGTCCAATCTGAGCACATCTTGTATTTTTTATGAGTCAATTGCGACGGTGGCCGTGTCGAGTTTTATGCATTCTGCGGTCTCCGCTGCGAGAGACTGTAAAGTGAGAGGAACTGTGAAGCGGACGAGCGCCAACGGAGGAGAATGTGTTTTTATTGGGAGGCCTGCAAGTGTCTGGATGAGCCTCGCGTGTCTGAAAACCACGAAACTGTCTCAAGGCCCCGTTACGAGACGCTACAGCGAGGCGGACAAAATAAACCACCTTTATTGGGAAAATTGATTTGAATGTAAGTTTTATTGATGGTGCACTCTAAATCAAGTCAGATGTTTGTGAGCCGGAATGTTCCCACTTTTCAATGCTGTTTTGAGGAATTTTATGTATAAATTTAAATGTCGACTAAATGTCTCAGAGAATGTAGTTATAAAAGCCTTGGCTGACCCAGCACTGAGTGATCCCAGGTATTCGTCTTGTTTCTGGAAGCAATGGAACAAATGTTTGTATGATTTTTAATCCAGAGTGATTTTTTTGGCTGCAATGGCTGAACCGGTGTCCTCGTATTGTATTTTATATATTGTTGTTGTATTTGTGTTTGTTGTTTTATGGACCCATGAGTCTGGAATAAAGATATATATATAAATCGTCAGGTTTGACACGTAAAATCAAATGAATCCCTCCTCTGGAGACGGTGGAGGCCTCTGCAAAGATCCATGGCAATCCATCCAACAGCTAATCACACTCTGTCATATTCATTGAATGTGTTTTCACTCTAATCTGTCCTCCTGGTCACATGATATCTATTACACCTGTCCATCCTGGAGAGGGATCCTCCTCTGTTCTCTCCTCAAGGGTTCTTCACTTTTTTCCCCCTGAAGGGTTGTTTGGGAGTTGTTCCTGATCCGATGTGAGGTCAAAGGTCAGGGATGTCTATATGTACAGATTGTAAAGCACTCTGAGACACATTTGTAATTTGTGAAAATGGGGCTATACAAATAAACTGAAAACTGAATTATTTTAGTCTGGATCAAAGTGGCAGCTGCACAAAAATAGGTCTTAACCCTCCTGTTACCTTTAAGGTCAATTTGACCCCATTCAATGTTTAATGTCGGTGTTCTTTGGGGTCAATTTGACCCCAGGCTGTTTTTCACTGTGTCAAACATATAAGAAATATCAACTTTTTTATATATTTAAAGGGCTATTTAGGTAGTCAACAAACAAACATAAAGTACCTCACACTTAAACTTGGGAAACAATATGAATTCTAATAATTTTCTGGAGGTTTTAATTGCTGGGGTCAAATTGACCCCGAGGGTAAAATGTGTGAGTAAATGTGAAGGTAACAGGAGGGTTAAGAAGACTATAAATTAGGCACATGCCAAACGTTTGCAGGGAACAACATCAGGGCACATTCCCCTTTTCTTTAATCCCCCCCACCAGCGCTTTAGATGGAAGGAGTTCAAAGGTTCATGGCGCACACAGGAGGGGATGTGTGACAGCAGCTGGGGTTGAAACTGGGTGCAAAAGAAGAAGGATAAAAACTGAACATGACGTGTTAGAGAACAGAAGGCTGCTTATTAATAGAAGTCTCCCCGGGTTGGCATGGACACACATTTATTAAAAGGGTCTCTTATCTGTCTCTGCGGAATAGACGACTAACAATGCGTCGACGACAACGCCAGCGGAAGCGCGGCGTTGCGTTTGCGCCGCTTCCGTCCGACTTCCGTCTTCCTCCGGCTCCACACAATTCACTCCACCAATCTCGGTGAGAGTTTTTCTCAATATGCTCATCCCTGCTTTCCTAAGAATTGTGGCTTTAAAAGTTTTCCAATTTTAAATAGCAAAAAAACAAAAAAACAAAGTCACTGCCACACGGTGTACACAGTTTATTTTCAATACACAAGTGCAAATATGATTTGAGATGTTTGTAAGTTTACTGTACAAAAGGCTAAAAAAGGGATTAAAAGAAGATGTATTTCTGTTGTAGGAGTCCAATTATGGAATCATGTTGAAATGGATGTAAGAATGGTGAACTCCATTTTGGTTTTCAAGGGAATCATTTATAAAACAATTCTTGAGTTATAAATGTAATTAAAATCGTATTTATATGGAAGATGTATGTGGAAGTATGTCTGTATGTACACTACCATTCAAAAGTTTGGGGTCACTTAGAAATGTCTTTATTTTTCAAAGAAAAGCACTGTTTTTTCAATAAAGATAACATTAATCAAAAATACACACTATACATTGTTAATGTGGTAAATGACTATTCTAGGTGGAAACGTCTGGTTTCTAATGAAATATCTCCAGAGGTGTATAGAGGCCCATTTCCATCAACTATCACTCCAGTGTTCTAATGGTACATTGTGTTTGCTAATCGCCTTAGAAGACTAATGTCTGATTAGAAAACCCTGGTGCAATTATGTTAGCACAGCTGAAAACAGTTATGCTGGTGATATAAGCTATACAACTGGCCTTCCTTTGAGCTTGAAGTTTGAAAAACAAAATTAATACTTCAAATATTAATCATTGTTTCTAACCTTGTCAATGTCTTGACTATATTTTCTATTCTATTTTCAATTCATTTGAAAAATAAAAGTGAGTTTTCATGGAAGACACAAAATTGTCTGGATGACCCCAAACTTTTGAACAGTAGTGTATTTATGTATACTGTATATATATAGTTTTTTGATTTAGTTTTTTAGTTTTCTTTGTTATTTTTTTCTTTATTTTATATTAATTCTGATTTATTTTATATTAATTTAGGATAGGAATATATATATATATATATATATAATAAAATAAAATAAAAAATAAATAAAAATAATACACAATAGCGGCACTCTCGTTTCCCGCCGAGGGCAGCACTGATGACTTCTGCTCGTACAGAAAACTTGAAACTTCCACAATCGTGACGTGCCATGAGTGGGAAGTCTTGTTGTTGTTTTGATGCCAGACGTGTCGACGTCGACAGATTTGTTTATGTGTCCCTTGGCTGTCAACAGACTGCACACATAAATACTTACACTAGCAGACAGGCGACAAAGAAAGACACGGTGGCGATGCCCCCCGGCGCCCAGATGGGCCGCGTACATCGAGAACAACGAGAACCCGGCCGCCAGGAAACCACTCGGCGCCGCGTTGTCTTCATCAGCGGGTCGGTTTGTGTATTCTCGGGCCGGGGGCGCCTGACGGGTTGGAGCCGACGCCGTCATCGCCGCCGCGCCCCGGTTAGACGCGATAAATATTCCATCTGCTGAGAGGACGCCTTCCTCCCCGATCTCCTGTTGAATGAAAAGACCAGCATGGCCGCTATCGGGGGGTGTGTGTGTGTGGGTGTGTGTGGGTGTGTGTGTGTGTGTGTGTGTGTGTGTGTGGGTGTGTGTGTGTGTGTGTGTGTTTTCCTCAGAGCCTTGTAACCCTCTGTCTTTAAGTATATCAATGCATCTCGTCTGTCTATCCCTCTGACCGCCTGTCTATCCCTCTGACCGCCTGTCTGTCCCTCTGACCGCCTGTCTGTCCCTCTGACCGTCTGTCTGTCCCTCTGACCGTCTGTCTGTCCCTCTGACCGTCTGTCTGTCCCTCTGACCGCCTGTCTATCCCTCTGACCGTCTGTCTATCCCTCTGACCGCCTGTCTGTCCCTCTGACCGCCTGTCTATCCCTCTGACCGCCTGTCTGTCCCTCTGACCGTCTGTCTGTCCCTCTGACCGTCTGTCTGTCCCTCTGACCGTCTGTCTGTCCCTCTGACCGCCTGTCTGTCCCTCTGACCGTCTGTCTGTCCCTCTGACCGCCTGTCTGTCCCTCTGACCGTCTGTCTATCCCTCTGACCGCCTGTCTGTCCCTCTGACCGCCTGTCTGTCCCTCTGACCGTCTGTCTATCCCTCTGACCGTCTGTCTGTCCCTCTGACCGCCTGTCTGTCCCTCTGACCGCCTGTCTATCCCTCTGACCGTCTGTCTGTCCCTCTGACCGCCTGTATGTCCCTCTGACCGCCTGTCTGTCCCTCTGACCGTCTGTCTGTCCCTCTGACCGCCTGTCTATCCCTCTGACCGTCTGTCTATCCCTCTGACCGCCTGTCTGTCCCTCTGACCGTCTGTCTGTCCCTCTGACCGTCTGTCTGTCCCTCTGACCGTCTGTCTATCCCTCTGACCGCCTGTATATCCCTCTGACCGTCTGTCTGTCCCTCTGACCGTCTGTCTATCCCTCTGACCGTCTGTCTGTCCCTCTGACCGTCTGTCTATCCCTCTGACCGCCTGTATATCCCTCTGACCGTCTGTCTGTCCCTCTGACCGTCTGTCTGTCCCTCTGACCGTCTGTCTATCCCTCTGACCGTCTATCTGTCCCTCTGACCGTCTGTCTATCCCTCTGACCGTCTGTCTATCCCTCTGACCGCCTGTCTGTCCCTCTGACCATCTGTCTGTCCCTCTGACCGCCTGTCTGTCCCTCTGACCGCCTGTCTATCCCTCTGACCGTCTGTCTGTCCCTCTGACCATCTGTCTGTCCCTCTGACCGCCTGTCTGTCCCTCTGACCACCTGTCTGTCCCTCTGACCGTCTGTCTATCCCTCTGACCGCCTGTATATCCCTCTGACCGTCTGTCTGTCCCTCTGACCGTCTGTCTGTCCCTCTGACCGCCTGTCTGTCCCTCTGACCGTCTGTCTGTCCCTCTGACCGCCTGTCTGTCCCTCTGACCGTCTGTCTGTCCCTCTGACCGCCTGTCTGTCCCTCTGACCGCCTGTCTGTCCCTCTGACCGTCTGTCTGTCCCTCTGACCGTCTGTCTATCCCTCTGACCGTCTATCTGTCCCTCTGACCGTCTGTCTATCCCTCTGACCGTCTGTCTATCCCTCTGACCGCCTGTCTGTCCCTCTGACCATCTGTCTGTCCCTCTGACCGCCTGTCTGTCCCTCTGACCGCCTGTCTATCCCTCTGACCGTCTGTCTGTCCCTCTGACCACCTGTCTGTCCCTCTGACCGTCTGTCTATCCCTCTGACCGCCTGTATATCCCTCTGACCGTCTGTCTGTCCCTCTGACCGCCTGTCTGTCCCTCTGACCGCCTGTCTGTCCCTCTGACCGTCTGTCTGTCCCTCTGACCGTCTGTCTGTCCCTCTGACCGCCTGTCTGTCCCTCTGACCGTCTGTCTATCCCTCTGACCGCCTGTATATCCCTCTGACCGTCTGTCTGTCCCTCTGACCGTCTGTCTGTCCCTCTGACCGTCTGTCTATCCCTCTGACCATCTGTCTGTCCTTCTGACCGCCTGTCTATCCCTCTGACCGTCTGTCTATCCCTCTGACCGCCTGTCTATCCCTCTGACCGCCTGTCTATCCCTCTGACCGTCTGTCTGTCCCTCTGACCGCCTGTCTATCCCTCTGACCGCCTGTCCCTCCGCCTGTCCGTCTGCTCGTCCGTCTGCTTGCTGACTGGTTTGTTTCCCGAGGTGTCGGGGCCTGTCTAGATGTGTGTTTGAATACCCGATGAGTATGTGTCCCACATATTTGTGCAGCCTCATTGATATGGAGATTTGAATAATACGCGTTTCATCTGATAACCTGCAGAAAAAGAAAAAAAAGTCCCCTCGTCTCATAACTTCGCCCTCACTTCTCTCACACTTTATTATTTCCAGGGACAGAGGGGGAATATTTATTACATCTATATTCTCTGCACTGTCGGTCTGACCCTTGAGGTCTTTACTTTTGATGGATTGTCATCTCGCTGATCGAAGAATTCAAGCTCATGCGGCTGAGAAGAAACTACACAGGAAGTGGGTCTTGATGGAAAATACCAGCCCCAGTCGGTCCGTCTACATCAGGATTCTCATCCACCGGATCGCCTGCATAAGTGGAATATGCCGACGACCAACTATTCATACACTCTGTCATATTCATTGAATGTATTTTAACTCCAATCTGTCCTTCTGGTCACATGACATCTATTACACCCAGGGTTCTTACACATTTTGACCAATGGATTTCCAGGACTTTAAACCAAATTTCCATGACCAAACTGAAATCTCAGTAAAAACATGAAAAATGTAGAACATTCTGCGTATTGAGAGCGTACGCCGGCTTATATTTTGAGCGTCTTTCTTTAAAAAACATATTAATTATTTCAAACTCGGCGTAAATGAACATGTGATTATAACAAACTTCCATGACTTTTCCAAAACTTTTATGATTTAAGTTTTTTCCATGACTTTTCCAGGCCTGGAAATGACCATTACTTTTGCAGGTTTTCCATGACCGTACGAACCCTGTACACCTGTCCATCCTGGAGAGGGATCCTCCTCTGTTCTTTCCTCAAGGGTTCTTCACTTTTCCCCTGAAGGGTTGTTTGGGAGTTTTTCCTGATCCGATGTGAGGTCAAAGGTCAGGGATGTCTATGTGTACAGATTGTAAAGCACTCGGAGACAAATTTGTAATTTGTGAAAATGGGCTCTACAAATAAACTGAAAACTGAATTATTTTAGTCTGGATCAAAGTGGCAGCTGCACAAAAACAGTCTTAACCCTCCTGTTACCTTTAGGGTCAATTTGATTAAATATTTTTTGGGGCAAATTTCCAGTGGGGACTGAACGACGAAGCCCCCCCCCCCCCCCCCCGCCCCCACGAGGTGGAAATCTCAAATGCCATTCATGAAAACGTGAAGCAGAGTCTTTTTTCTTTTTTAACTGGCGCAATGGGGATAGTTCTTACGGCCTCGGAGACCAACACGTCTCCAGGGTGCCCGCGGGGGGTTAATAAGGCTGATGGTGACGCCGCAGGGCGCTGCGCCGGCTTCAGGCACTTTTCTTGCCATTACTTCTAATTAAGAGAACACTTTCTATTTAAAGCCCTTAAAGTAAATGTCTGGATGAAAGTCAGTAATGTCATGTCTGAAACATCTGTCCACCTCTGTAGGAACCTCCCTCCCGATATAGGAACTAAGCACATTTGACTCTTTCGTGTCCTGGTAGAAGTGTAGCTCAGTAGATTTCGTGCTGTGCTTAAAATAAAAAGGTGAAAATGGTAAATCATGAGTAAATCACAAGTTAAACTACGTATCACTTTGAAAATATAGTGCTGATCCAGGGCTTTTTATCCCGGAGCTCCAAAACAACTGGAAAATCAAGGCTGAAGTCGTGTCGTGGGAGCTGGATAAACGACGGACAGGTTTCCCATTTACAAACTAGAACGGTCACTCGTTAGAGCGCATACCTTCACATATCACAGGATTGGGCATTGAATTCTGAACATTTTGGCATTAGTTGTATGCCAATTGGATAACAATTGACCGTGCTATGGTAAAAATATTTTGACCTTTTCATGACCTTGACCTTGACCTTAGACCAGATCGATGCCAAAATCTAATCAAATGGTCCCCGGATAATAACCAATCATCCCACCAAATTTCATGCAATTCGGTTTAATACTTTTTGAGTTATGCGAGGAACACGCATACAAATAAATAAATACACGGCGATCAAAACATTACCTTCCGCATTTTCAATGTGAAGGTAACAATCACGGAGGCAGAAACTCCTTCGTGACCACGGCATGGAAGCAAATATGTGGAACATCTGATGGGATTTCCATCCCACATTCTTCCGTTGTGGCCTTTGGGAGCAGACACACACACACACACACCTTTTCCTTCACCGGCGCTCAGATGACCATTCACACCCTTAGCTTACACCCTTCTGCTCGGTCGACAGCAGCAAACATCCCTTCGTCTTACACATTGCAAGTATACCATTTCATGAAGATGAATATTAAATGTCCAGAATCGAGTCCATTCCAAGCTTTCACTTCATTTGCGCCATGCAGGGTTTCCAAACACTAATTTGATCCCAGGTACGGGTTTTCTCATTCTATTCCACAAGCCTGCACATCCAATTCTGCATGAAGACATCAGCATGCATGAGGGACTCGCTCCATTCCAGCAGCGGGGGAGCGATTGCTTAACGCACTCTGCTCCGCGGAGAGGCCCGGTGGCTTAGGATTGCTTCCAAGTCAGTTACAAGACAACAAAAGCTCTCTCGAACAAGAGAGCTTCTTTAATTATTTAAAAATGACAAATAAGTACTCTTTTGTGCCCACCATCTCTGCATCCGCAATAAAAGACAGCAGGGAGACGTCATTGAACTTTAAATTCACCGCCGCGCTGCGCCCGGGTGGTAAAGAAAACCTTTCATCATATCAGTGTCTCGGTTCCTGTCCCAGTGTCTGAGAGAAGCAGGAGCCAGGGATCACGCCGGCTGCTCCTCCGTCTGTGTGTAAAGAGACACTTTCAACTTTGTGTTTTCACTCCACACAAAGTCCTTTGATGGCCGAGCAACTGCGCTCTTAAAATGATCATATTTGGAACGATATCTGGAAACGATGGTGTCTTGCTTTGAAAATACATGAGTGTAAATATGATTTGAGATGTTTGTAAGTTCACGGTACAAAAGGCTAAAAAAGGGATTAAAAGAAGATGTATTTCTGTTGTAGGAGTCCAATTATGGAATAATTGTGAAATGGATGTAAGAATGGTTTAACTCTTTTGGTTTTCAAGGGAATTATTTCTAAAAAAAATCTTGAGTTATAAATGTAATTAAAAACGTATTAATATGGAAGATGTATGTGGTAGTATATATAAATATATTTTGTTTTTTATTTTGTTTATTGTTGTTGTTTTATTTTCTTCTTTATTTTAAATTAATTTTTCTGATTTATTTTGATTTCAATTTAGGATAGGAATTTATTAGCTTTTTTTTCTTCTACCTATACCTTTTCAGTCTTTCTCTTTTGTATATTTTATAGGATAATATTGTATTGTATTTGATTTGATTGACTGAATAAAAATAAATAAATAAATAAATACAAACAAACAAACAAAAAGCTTCAAGATAAAACGTTGTTATCCATCGTGTGCTTTATTCCGATATCAATGAGCGCATTTCAAAAAGGCAGAGCTATATATTTTACTCCCATTAGCTGTGTTGCTTTAAAAGGACCCTCTTGCATTGTTTAATTGGAACGTTCTGGTATAATGGCCGTAAGGTTCGCACCTTTACGTGCCGGGAATGCTGCAGTAAATAACATGGCAGGGCTTTCGGAATTACAAGGAAAGAAGATAACACCCACTCAACGACTGTGCCAGACCAGCTAAAACAAATTGTGTTTATTTCCCCCACAACACCGCAAGATAACATGCTTTGGAACGGTTTCCAAAAATGCAGATCTGGCACTTTGCAAATGAATTTTTCAAGCGGAATATTGTGCATCGGAGGCGAAGAGGCGGCCGAGTCGTCGTCCGTGTTTTCATACCGAAGAATGAGCAGGAAGAGGGGCGGGGGGGAGACTTTAAAGCAGATTTTTTTTCGTACCACCAGAGTATTCCACGGATAATAGACTTAGGGGGAAGATTTATCAAACGGCACACTTGATGTGAGATGGGAATGTGTGCGAGAGAGAGAGAGAGAGAGAGAACGAGAGAGCGAGAGAGAGCATGAGAGAGAGAGATTGAGAGAGAGAGCGAGAGAGCACGAGAGAGAGCACGAGAGAGAGAGCATGAGAGAGAGAGAGAGAGAGAGATTGAGAGAGAGAGCGAGAGAGAGAGAGAGAGAGAGAGAGCGAGAGAGCGAGAGAGAGAGAGACGAGAGAGAGAGAGAGAGAGAGAGCGAGAGAGAGAGAGCGAGAGCGAGAGAGAGAGAGCGAGAGAGAGAGAGAGAGAGAGAGAGAGAGAGCGAGAGAGAGAGAGAGAGAGAGAGCGAGAGAGAGAGAGAGCGAGAGAGAGAGAGAGCACGAGAGAGAGAGAGAGCACGAGAGAGAGAGCGAGAGAGAGAGAGAGAGAGAGAGAGAGAGAGAGAGCACGAGAGAGCGAGAGAGAGAGCGAGAGAGAGAGAGAGCGAGAGAGAGAGAGCGAGAGAGAGAGAGAGCGAGAGAGAGAGAGCGAGAGCGAGAGAGAGCACGAGAGAGAGCGATTAGAGATTATTAATGCAGACCTCTCCTGTTGATCTCTGCCACCTTTGCTCCACGTTGAGTCATGTCCGTCCGCTACACGGCCGTCATCCCCCCGGGAGGTCAGCCGCACGCGGCAGCAGCACGCGGCACCATCGGCATCGACCCGATGGCCGACTGCTGGCGCTCCGTGGAATAACGGCCTGATGCTTATCAATATTAAGCAGGGGCTCTTTCCCATTACAGCCTCTGAGCAATGTCATTAATTTTGCAGTGTTCATGAAAAATATGCAAATATATGAAAATACTGACATTCTGGTATGCAAATGATGCCTTTCTTTTTCTCTCTCCTTGTTTTAATCATGAAGAGTTGAGATTATGAATCTGCTTGTATACGGAGCGATGCAATAACTGTTTCAAAAGGGTAAATACCGAGTGCAACGTTTTATTAAAAAATAATGATTACCGGTAGTTTATTAAAGTTTTCCCATTAAAGTCTCCACATAAGGAAAACATCAAAACACTATTTAACGAGTTCTCCACTTTAATATAATTCGATCTTGGGATCATATTTTAGCGAACAGCGTCACGGCGATCGTATTATTTAAACTAGAATGTGGCACTCGGTAGAGCGCATGCCTTCGCATATCACAAGATTGGGCATTGAATTCTGAACATTTTGGCATTAGTTGCATGCCAATTGGATAAAAAATTAACATTGAACTATGGTAAAAAGAAGAGTTTGACCTTTTCATGACCTTGACCTTTGACCCGATCGATCCCAAAATCTTATCAAATGGTCCCCGGATAATAACCAATCATCCCACCAAATTTCATGCGATTCTAAGAAGATTTTGACCTTTTCATGACCTTGACCCGATTGATCCCAAAATCTAATCAAATAGTCCCCGGATAATAACCAATCATCCCACCAAATTTCATGCGATTCGGTTTAATACCTTTTGACTTATGCGAATAACACACACGCATACAAATACACGGCGATCAAAACATAACCTTCCGCATTTTCAATGAGACGGTAATAATTCAGCCTCGTGTCTTGATGACGCCCCGCTGATGCCCGCGGTCACACGCACACGTCAAACACATCGCCGACACAAACGCGGACCAATGGCGCAGCCGGATGCGCGAGGATTGATCGCGGGCCGTGAAGCTCGCAGGCGGGGGGGGGGTCAGAGGGACCTTGCTCCGGTCCTGTGATATACCGGCCACGGAGATGTGTGTGTGTGTGTGTGTGTGTACGCGGGCCTCACTCAGACATGGCCGGCACCAAAAAAGTGACAAGCGGTTTGAAAGCTCCATCGCTCAGGAAGATAAGAGAATAGGTTTTCACACCAGTGATGCAGGAAAGAGAATCCCTCTTCTTCTCCCCGAGAACGAAGCAAACTGCTTATTTGACGTGTTTTTTTATGGACGTTTTCTTCGGTTTACCTGCACTGAAGGACGAAGTCCCGCACCGACTTAGAACGACTGAATTCACTTTATTTATTCAACACCTTTCATGCACAGAAGGCAGCACAAAGTGCTTTCCATACGTTTCAAAAACAACGTATACACGTACATAAGGACGAAGGGATTGTCTAAAAATAACAAAAAACACACAGTGGCTAGAGGCAATATGAAAACGTTAGTTATTGCTTAAAAGTGTCTGCTGAGTCTGTACGTCTAACATTGAATAGCTGAGAGCTCATATCGTTTGGCGCAGTTACAAGTAGCATCCCTACTTTGGGCTCAGGGTAAGGAGTCCGTGATAGAAAAAGGGAAGAGAGTCCAGTAAGTTCCTTAAAAACTTGACTGCTAGAGTTTATTTATTCCCAGAGTAGATCTGTGCTTTTTACTCCTTTACAAATGTTAGAGTTATATCAATAAGCTATAAGCACCTGCTTGATGCAACAGATCGGCAAAAATGTAAATCTCAGACCGTATAGAGTTATGAATGTACTTACACGTGTGGTATTTTACATACATACAAATCTTGGACAGGATTGAGGAGAAAGGAAAGAGGGGAACATGTGATTCGACAGGCAAAAAAGGAAATGAGGGCAAAACCGAGAAAAAAGGTCACAAAGAAATACAAGATAGTTTAAGGTGGAGAGGAGTAAAGGTGGGATGAGGAATAGCGGCGAGGCTTAATTACAGGTCTGTCACCGGTTCGCCAGGTCGGACCATGATTCACAGCTAACGGGCGTGTGTGTGTGTGTGTGTGTGCGTGTGTGTGTGTGTGTTTTAGTTGGGGTGGGCAAGCGGCCACCAGCTGCACAGAAAGTCCATAACCTTATTACTGCAAGGAGGGTCAAAGATATGAACTCAAACTACTGTAAATAATATCCTGCACTGTGAGGGAGGAAAAAGATTGATGGACAGAGAGGTCAAGCGACAGAAAGGGCAGGAGAGAGAAAGTTATAGGTGACGGGAAATACAACCGTATATCAGTCTGGAAGCAGAGGGAGAGAGAGAGAAAATATGGTAGTCCAGAGGGTGTGACTTTGAATAAAACCATTTCCTAGCATTTAAATGTGTTTTTGTGTTTTCAATTTGCATTTTTATTTCAATGAGGAATGTTTCTCCCAATTGGATCCATGGCGGTCTCCATCTTCCTCAACATGAACGCTAATGCAGGCGACGAGACGCCTTTTTAAAAAACACTCGACTTATATGGAGCGCTCCGGATTTTAGAAGCTTTTTCGTAACAGACGTTTCAGAGGTCTGGACTCGTGTTCCACTTCAAACGTTTCTGTTTTTGAGCTAGCGGCAGACCTACGTCTGTTTTCCCGAAGACATCATGAAATCGGTAATCAAGTTTATTTGTGACAGCGGAAAAATGACGAGGAGGAAACTCACCACGCTTGACTAAATAAACCCGGAAATGAGTTTCTCATCAGCGTTTCTAACAGCAGTGACGTCCATCACTGAAATGATTCTGTACGTCTTGGGGAGAAATCTTACTTCAGAGCCCGGCCCGGTTTTCCTGAGTAACCCGGTTTCTTCACTGCCAGACCGACTAAACACATTTCTACGTCAGAAATCGACTTTAGAAATACTATTTGAAAGCTATCTGAAAGAAATGTCCCCCATCTTGGACCTTCAAAAGGCCCATCGGGCAGATTGAATCAATAAGCCCTGGAGAGAGACCCGAGACAAATGTCATGCTTGTGTCTTAATCGGTCCGCTGCATGGAGAAAGCTTATATTTCCGGCGCAGAGCCTCCGGTCACGGATGTCTATAGACGGGGAGCGGTAAGATACCACCGACGGCAAAGAGCTGGCCACTGGCCGACGATGATGACCTAAAACACTCAAAATGAAACGTACACTTGAGTTTTAGGGGACGTCGGGGGGCCGTGGTCCGGTGAGCTGCTCTCAGACGGCATCGATATTGAATCTGGCCAGCGTGCCGATAACGGCTGAACCCTCGAGCTCTGGACAGCTTTGCGTCTTGCTTTTATTACATTCCAGAAGACCTAATTGATAAATGTTCTATTTTCCGTTTTTTTTTCGAAGTTTAAAAAACATTAATTGTGGCTTTATTCATTGTTTTAAAAAGCACAATCAAGCAGTTTAGACAAATGATCATAAGTGAGTGAAAACAGTTTGACGGCTCAAACTCAAGGACAGGACTGAGGTTAATTACCTTCGCATCGAAAATGCAGAAGGTTATGTTTTGATCGCCGTGTATTTATCTATTTATTTGTATGCGTGTTACTCGCATAACACAAAAAGTATTAAACCGAATTGCATGAAATTTGGTGGGATGATTTGTTATTAGCCGGGGACCATTTGATTAGATTTTGGGATCGATTGGGTCAAAGGTCAAAATCTTCTTTTTACCATAGCGCGGTCAATTTTTATCCAATTGGCATGCAACTAATGCCAAAATGTTCATAATTCAATGCCCAATCTTGTGATATGCGAAGGTATGCGCTCTACCGAGTGCCCGTTCTAGTTTGTGGATGTATTCAATGTTTGTTTGTACAAATTATGAAATGATATAAACAATGAAAGAAGGTATAAATATGTCAAAACAAGGATGCAGACTCAATCAAACTTTTATTACAGACTCAAGGTCCAGATAGTGCAAAACATTAAAATATAATAAAATACATACAAAACCACAAGTAAAACACACAGAACTACACATGCTTTATAAATAGACGGCTGTGCCAGTGTCTCCACATCATTATAGGCCAACGGTTTCACGTTGATCCAAATCCATAAAAATGAAGCCATTCCATTGATTCCATGTGGAGGTGATGACTTCATGTGCCCTCTTCAGAATAAATCACGCCACAAAATAAATATCATCTTTACCTGTGGTTTAGACATCATCTGTATAGCAACTGTGTGCCTCACATAAAACTACGAGCGCTGCTATTGGCTGCCGCCACCCGTGGTTCTACTCCAACAAAAGCCTGCTTTTTATTAAAATGGTTTTCTAGAGCAGAACTGAAATGTTTGTTTCCTCCTGTCAAGTTGTACACAACCGAGACATTTTATCCACCGGACCAATGTTCACTTGGAGCAAAAGGAGGCACAATAATCACCCAGGTGTTATGTGTTCGACTTTAGTGCAGCTCTGAAAGGTACATGTGGCAGGAAGAATAGCAATCAATACATTACGTCATTGTGCACCAGGAAGCATGCATTCGTTTGGAAGAAAGGAAGTCATGTGACTCGCCTCACAAATTAATCGCCGTGCTGACTTTTGTGAGGTTGTAATAGTTTATTTTGATAACATCTGCAGAGGTCTTATGTTTTAAATTAATACATATAGAAAGATATTATAAAAGAAAATATTAGGGAGAATATTGATATTGTTGTTAATGTATTATGAAGCATAGGGGTACTGTTTACTCTATGCAAATGTAAATGGCAAGAATTGATGTATATTGCATGAGAGTGACTGTATGTTAGTATTATAGATTGACGAGGCCGGTTGAAATCCGTCAAGTGACTTACAATAACTTTTATTGTGAAAGTGACTTTAATGCGGACAATAACAAGACGGGACTCTTATTGTGAAAATACTTGTTTAGCGACTTGACCGGAAGTGACGTTTTAACTCCTGTGCATTTCCATGTTAATGATTCGTAGAACGTTTGTGATACATGCCTCTATTTAGTGTGCGTGACTGTGTTCCTCTGAATGCGTGTGGACCTTTCAGCGTGGTGTATGTACGGTGTGTCCGCATGTTTGCTCGCTGGAATTGACTTTACACCATCAGTCACGATCAAGTGAGATCAAGCGTGTGTCGACACAACACAAGGAATCACAGAGCCGATCTGAAAAGTGTACCCATGGCGAACCGTAAATATCACAGCTGTGGGGAGAAGAAACCTCGCCTGCGTATCATTTACGAGGTGGTCGGGCTTTTTGTCGATGTTTAACAATTTCCTGTGTCGGCCACAGCCTCAGAACACCAGATGGGATTTCACAAGGCAAATAGTTCTTTATCTTTTCCCTGAGAAGCATATAATTGGTAACCTAAACCGCAGTGTGCCATAAAAAGGGAAACGAATCAAGTAGAGTGTGTCCAAGCGTAATGCTGCAGCCAGGTGGCAGGCCCGTTTCAATCAGCAGGAGGCGACACCTCTGGATTGTATAGAACTCTATGAGGAAATGACTCAATCTCTAGTTTTAAGTATTCTTTATTACAGCATGATGTTCATTTAGTAAATGATGGTCTATTAACCCTCCTGTTACCTTCACATTTACTAACATATTTTACCCTCGGGGTCAATTTGACCCCAGCAATTAAAACCTCCAGAAAATTATTAGATTAATATTGTTTCCCAAGTTTAAGTGTGAGGTACTTTATGTTTGTTTGTTTGTTGACTACCTAAATAGCCCTTTAAATATATAAAAAAGTTGATATTTCTTATATGTTTGACACAGTGAAAAACAGCCTGGGGTCAAATTGACCCCAAAGAACACCGACATTAAACATTGAATGGGGTCAAATTGACCCTAAAGGTAACAGGAGGGTTAAGAGTCAAATAGATCATAAAGCAGGTTATACTTTAGGGCGGGGCGACCTTGTGATTGACAGGTTATGACCTTGTGATTGACAGGTTGCTTCCACGTGATCTTCCAGTCTGGGAGTTATCCGTGTTTTCACCTACAACTTTAACTCTTTCACAACGTGTTAAGTTAATAGTAAACTTTTGGTTGCAAAAAAACGTCTTAGCCTCATGCCCCTTACTTATGGTTGTGAAAAACCAACATGGCGATGACCAGAAATCTCGATGACGAAGGCCAACATCACCAACACACCAATGGGTGATGTCACGGTGACTCATCCACTTCAAATATAGAGTCTGTGGTTGCAGATTGAGGACCAGTGACTTCTAATGATTATACATTTCAGGCCGTTTCATCAGTAATACGACTTATCTATTTGCTCATAACCGTCTCAAACCTAAAATAACACAAGGTGGAGAGCGCCACAGACTGTTTCTGGATTTCGCGGAAAATATCTTGAAAGCTAACTTTAGCTCTGGGAGGCTAAATGCATAATAAACAAATTTAATTATTTTTGTCATGATCAGCAAAGCCACACATATTTTCAGACTTCTAAAAGCAAAGTTGCTAGTTTGATTTGTGCAGAGACAAAAAGAACAAAGGAAAAGTAGACGATGAATACGTAATGCGTCGCAGATCAAGATGCAGGAAAGCAAACTTCCTACAATTCCCACAAGTGCCACGTGTAATGTCCCTCACATTTGTGTCCGTGCATTGCTTGGTTCCGGTGCTTTTCATTTTTAGCATTTAAATGTGTCTGGATGTAGAGGACATCACACTTCCATGAAATATTGTCAGCAGCTTTAATCAAGTTCAGTCAATGACGCACGTCAAGGAAGTGAATGGTGACGCAGTTAGAATTCAAGATCTCTTTTATAGAGCCGGTGATTATGAAGCATGAATGAATCAGCTCAGGAATTCAGCTGACGCAAGGGCGACTTACGGGCTGTACCTGAACGCAACACCGTCACGGTGTCTGTTGAGGTTGTGAGGGTGAGACTTTACACCCAAAGATAACACATTACAAGTTGTGCCACTGATCTTATTCTTAGGTCTCCGAAGAGGTAGCTTTTCTTTTGCTATCATCAGATATTTACGTCAGCTCCATCAGACAGGCTTTTCGAGAGAGTCCTCTTTGGACGCCTCTCCTTAAAAGGTCATCAGGGCGCGTCTCCTAAAGGGGGCGGGGCCATGGAGAAACCCACGAGACACGGACACAGGAAATGTCCGTCTGCTCTCTGAACCGTCTCTGTTTTCACTTGCTCTGTCGTTGGTATCAATAGTATTGCCATCATTATTACTCTCTAATTACCTTCGAAAATGCAGAAGGTTATGTTTTGATCGCCGTGTATTTATTTATCTATTTATTTATTTGTATGCGTGTTATTCGCAGAACAAAAACAGTTTTAAACCGAATCGCATGAAATTTGGTGGGATGATTGGTTATTATCCGGGGACCATTTGATTAGATTTTGGGATCGATCGGGTCAAAGTCATGGAAAGGTCAAAATCTTCTTTTTACCATAGCGCGGTCAATCTTTATCCAATTGGCATGCAAATAATGCCAACATGTTCATAATTCAATTCCCAATCTTTGGGGCGTCTTTAGCTCAGTGGGGTAAGAGGGCCATCCTGCAACCGCAAGGTCGTGGGTTCGATCCCCGCTCTCCCCACTAGTTCAAGTCAAAGTGTCCTTGAGCAAGGCACTGAACCCCCAGTTGCTTCCCGGGCGCTTCACCGCAGCCCACTGCTCCTTAATAACTAAGGATGGGTTAAATGCAGAGAACTAATTTCCCCATGGGGATTAATAAAAGTGTATATTATTATTATATGCGAAGGTATGCTCTCTACCGAGTGCCCGTTCTAGTTTGGATTGGATTTAATCTATTGTCATTGCACAGAGTCCAGGTACACATGCAACAAAATGTGTTCTCTGCATGTAACCCCTCCTTAGTCATGAAGGAGCAGTGGGCTGCCGTGATGCGCCCGGGGAGCAAATGGGGGTTCAGTGCCTTGCTCATGGACACTTCAACTTGCAACTAATGGGGAGAGCGGGGATCGAACCGACAACCTTGGGGTTGCAGGACGACCCCCTTACCCCCACTGAACTACAGCCGCCCCCATCACACATGCACTCGACAGCTGGATGCAACAAAGCCCAGCTCACAGGAAGATGAGAGGGAGAAGATGAACCACGATGACGAGGAAGGGGATGCAAGAAAAGAAAAAAGTCATATATCAGGCGTCCCTTGAAAATCAGTTCATTTCGGAAACATTGCAAGAATGTCTGAGGGGTGATTTCTGTTCGTGCTTCGATTGAGGGCACCTGGATGGCCCTGAAGGGAACGTAGAAGGATTCTTACTCATGCCCCACCTCTCGAGCTGCCCATTGGAGCGAGCCTGCAAAAGTTATAACCACAGGAGCTTGTCAGGATGCCGCCGCTTCGCTATCCATTCCCCGCACTCCATCTTTCCTCTCTCCCTCGGAAGCCTATAGAGAATATAATGTGAAGTGAACAACACTGAGCGGAATGACACGGCGCTCCAATTAAGGCCTTTACATTCCGTTAAATGGAACCGAGTGGGAGATCAATTATGTGAAATGAGCACTTATTGCTAACGACCCTGCTCACCGGCAGGAACGCGGACGAGAGCTGAACAGCGGGAGGACGCAAGAACAGATTTGTCATGGCGGGATCGCACCTTGTGGAGAGGGGAATGAAGGAAGATGTCATGGATCAAAACTGATCTGCTGTAAATATGAGGAAAGGTGAACATTCACGCCCAGAGGCGCCATTTCCGTTGCTTTTGAGGATGCTGACAGGCATAATAAAGATCTGACATGTTTTTAAAGCCTCAACGGGGACACGGCTGTAAAAAAAAAATCAACTAGAATGGGCACTCGGTAGAGCGCATACCTTCGCATATCACAAGATTGGGCATTGCATTATGAACATTTTGGCATTAGTTGCATGCCAATTGGATAGAAATTGACCGTGCTATGGTAAAAAGAAGATTTTGACCTTTCCATGACCTTGACCTTTAACCCGATCGATCCCAAAATCTAATCAAATGGTCCCCGGATAATAACCAATCATCCCACCAAATTTCATGCGATTCGGTTTAATACTTTTTGAGTTAGGCGAATAACACGCATACAAATAAATATGCGGCGATCAAAACATAACCTTCCGCATTTTCAATGCGAAGGTAACAAAGGTAAGGGTGAAGGAAAAAGAGGGTGGAGGCTGGGGAGATGGAGAAATAACTATTCAGCAAAATATTCCACAGAGAGCTAAATGTTTGAAATCCTCCAGAGGGACCAAGCATCAGAGCCTCAGCACCGTCCACCAGGGAGAGAAACGGATCGCTCGCCTAATCCGAGACTTCCTGCTGCCTCAGAGCAGCTTCATCCTCTTCTCCGAGATCCGTCTCCCCCCCTAGAGCCCCGCAGAAAGGGGAAGAGGAAACGTCGAAGGCTGAAGTGAGGAGGTGAGGACGAGGTCCCTCCCTCCCTCAGTACCGAGATCTCACCTTGAAAAGGCCTCGGCCTCCTCGATCAATCTGTCATCGTTGGAGCAGCCTGCCTCACACACACACACACACACACACACACACACACACAGTCCTCCTCCTCCGACTCCATCATTCTCTGGCATTATAGACCTGGAGAAATGCTCCACTGAATCACTCAGATGCTGTGTTTACCGACTCACCTGCCATTTCGCTATCTGCACCTTTTCTTTAATGGCACGGCAACAGATATCTGACCGCTGCAGTCGGGTTCAGAGAAACCCATAAAAGCAAACATTGAGCGGTGTGAATACAATGCTTGTGTGTGTGTATATATATATAGCTATAGCTATGTATACATCCTGAATACATAGCTCATGAAGTATTCAGTTTAATAACGTGAGTCAGAAGCTTTAATAGGATCCGTTGTTGGAGAGAAGTTAATTAATCTTGTCCACTTCCTCTCGACTGTCCCTTTCTTCATCACCGAGTGGCTCCGTCCACACACACACACACACACACACACCACACCCACACCCACATCCCTCCCAGTCAAATTTCTAATTTTATCTCTTCCTCCGCCATTTAAAATTCTGCCTCTGTGTCTTTTCCAGGTGTGTTAACGGGGGGGGGGGGGGGGTCTGTTGTATAAGGAAACATCCGGATTGGTTCATCAAAGAGAAAACTAAGACAAGGAGTTCAAAAGAGAAGCTCATGAATACATTTATTTAACCTACTAAATCTTTCTAAAAGGAGTAAACATGTTTTTCCTCGTTTTTAAAAGGCTCATTAAATACCAGGTCACGTGTGCAGAGCATGCCTAACACATACATCGCCTTACACTCACGTCCAATGGGTGCCCCCCGTTTGTATGTAATGGTGTTGATATTGTAAAGATTTCCCAGGGGGTCAGATACATCTGCGTCTCCCTCTTGCCCCTCAGTGCTTTGTCTGGCAAACATCCACAAATAAACTGATTCCGTGAGGCGTAATTACGGCAGCTGGCGACGAAACGCGCCGCTTTAACCCTTGTGTTGCCTTAGGGTCATTTTGACCCGAATCAATATTACACCCTCCCCCCGCCTTAGGATTAATTTGACCCCATTCAATGTTTAATGTCGGTGTTCTTTCGGTAGTAAACAAACAAACATAAAGTGCCTCACACTTAAACTTGGAAAACAATATTAATTCTAATAATTTTCTGGAGGTTTTAATTGCTGGCGTCAAATTGAACCCAAAGGGTAAAATATGTTAGTAAATATAAAGGTAACAGGAGGGTGAAACATTGAATCGGGTCAAAATGACCCAAAGGCGGGGGGAGGGTGTAATATTGATTCGGGTCAAAATGACCCTAAGGCAACACAAGGGTTAAACAAAGCAGGATATTAAAGCCAGCAGACCTGAATGCAACGAAGTGGTACTGGAGGACAGTGGCAGATTACAGGCCTGAGAAACGGAACCAGTTCAATGCTTTTACTGAACAATGTGGACAAAGAACATTACTTTGGGGTCATTACACAAAATGATTCACATGCAATCCAATAGCATCAGATTACGGCACCGAGCATCTGTCTGCGTGTGTTTTTTTTTTCTTTAAAAGCTGACCGACAGACGGGAATAGTGAGGATCTGCTCATTTGCCGATCTCTTCTCTAACGGCCGAGCTTCTCCTGAAGTCGCCGGTAACGAACGTATCCGCGCTTCGAGGGCGATGTCGGGCTTTCATAGGGCGACCAGACGTCCTCTTTTCCCCGGACATGTCCTGTTTTTGAGACCTAAAAAATGCGTCCGGCAGGGATACCAAAAACGTCCGGGATTTTGCTTCGTCAGATATTTGGGTTTCTCTGGGTCTTTCACAAACTAGTTATTACCCCTTACACGTTTTGGAAATGGTATCTCCCTTACGTTCCACCTTCTCAGTCATTGGTCGACCGATCTCAGGGTTGCCAGATACACGATAATTATCCTCCAAATACGACCATTTTGAGCCTTTGGTACGATACTTCACCATTTACAATCTGGCAACACTGAGCACCTTGCCGCTTCCACTAGTTGCATTGTTGTTTGTGCGGCATGCTATACCAGCGCCGCCGCTCCCACAACGCGCTGTGCGTAGGGCACCAAGTCCTGAGGGGGCTCCACAAAATAGGCAACTAAAAAAATCCTCATAGTTAGAATAATTATAATGCCGATATTATTTCAGTCTAGAAATATTAGGCACCTTTTAGGCATGTATATCACAAAACAGGCATCATGAAGGAGTTATGCTTAGGGCACACTGACTACTACAACTACTTCTACTACTACAAATGCCGACATAACTTCTGCAAAACCAATATTTAATTTCCACAAACCAGACGGGACGACAAAACGGTACGAAGCCACACTGGGAATGAGACGAACAGGGTTTACGCACACAGGTAGGCGGAGGTGATTGGACAACGGGGAACGAGACACAGGTGGACACAATGAGGGCGGGGCCAGCAATCACACAGAAGGAACCAATCAGGACCAGGGCGGACGACCACAGGGAGACAGGTGTGACACAAGGACTTCAAAATAAGACACAAAACGAGACACAAACTCCGGGTCGTGACAGTGACGTCCACACACGAGGACACCAGACACCTCCACAGAGCTGGGATGAAGAAGAACCGCGTCGGACCGAATGCTCGTCGACGTACATTTGGCGATTTTGCAAACTCCGACTGGCGGACCGCAGCGGAATTGCATCGACTGCACAGACGGAGGACGTCCTCGTCAGACGGGCTACTCCGGCGGCAGCAGCGGTGCATTAAATATACGCCACGCAGACGATTATGGGCTTAATGAACGAACAAACGAAGGAGTTACCGTTATCTCTGCGCAGCAGCGCTATCCCCGAGACGCGGAGCAAACAGGCCTGTGGTTGCGTTTCCAGCAAAACGATAAATTAGCCATCACCGTGGCAAGCCACGATAAACTTTACAGCGAAGGCGCCGATAAATAAATAATGAAGTCGGTCTAATGACTCTGAATTACATAAGTTGTCAACAGTCTGGAATACAGACAGAATGTGTGGGCGGAACGCACAAGGGCCCTGATGCTCTTCTAAAATTCACCGCATGTTAATAATCAGTTCAGGCAAACAATAATTAAGGTCTGAGTTTTTGATGGAATAGCGGCATTACAATATGCAGCTGGCTTTGTATTCTTCAGAAAGAAGGAACCCACAACTGTGTTTCTTAGGGGACGCATCACTGGGGCCACCAGGCCTCGCCAAAGCAGAGATCAGACCGTCATGAACAGGCTTCATGGCGGCAGCGAGGCTCATCCTGAGGAACCGGAAGAGCCCACATACGGCCACGCTCACAGACCGGCTCAAACTCACGACGGAGACGGCTGCTTTGGAAAGTCTGGTTGCCATGGTGACGAACCGATCAAGCCAAACTGACCGAGCGTCGACAAGTCTGATGGCTTTTATTACAGATTAGAGGAGGGGTCAAATACTCGGGTCAGATTTGGGTTTTGAGGGAAATGCAAATATAGATGCAGGATGGTGTTTACACACTGACAATTCAAAGATAATTGAGGGGGTGCTGTCTTTTTTGGGGGGGGGGGGGGTGTATATATGTATGTATGTGTGTGGGTGTGTGTATATACACACATATATGTTAATGTTGTCATGGTTGTCGCAGCAAGAGAGGACCCAAACGCCGACATTACTGCACAAACTATTTAATTACAAAAATCACAGACCAGACAGGAACGAGAAAAACGCGGACGAAACAGTACGAAGCCACACTGGGAATGAGACGAACAGGGTTTACATACACAGGCAAGGTGAGAGGATTGGACAACGGGGAACGAGACACAGGTGGACACAATGAGGGCGGGGCCAGCAATCACACAGAAGGAAACAATCAGGACCAGGGCAGACAATCACAGGGAGACAGACGACACAAGGACTTCAAAACAAGACACAAAACTCCAGATCATGACAGTACCCCCCCCTCAAGGGACGAATTCCAGACGGCCAAGCGTTCCACAAGGGTGGGTGGAGGGGAGCCGGAGGAGGGTCCAAGGCTGTAGAAGCAGTCCGGGGGGCGGGCCGCAGGACGATAACCAGGCCAAGGGGAAGGGCGGGCCGGAGGACATGAGTGGGGAGCTAGGGGACCGGGCTCAGGAGAGGAAGTCACAGGGGTACCGGGGTCTTGGGATGGGGGCTCTGTGGGACCAGGACCGGGCAACGAGACATGGGGAACTGTGACTGGATGGGACAGGTCACGGGGAACCGGGGATGGACGGGACACGGGGAACTGTGACTGACCGGGACGGAGGCGGGATGGGGAGAACCGGGGCCGGGCGGAACGGAGGCGGAATACCGGGGACTGGAACATCGGGGGCTGGAGCCAGCAGCGGAACACCGGGGACTGGAACACCGGGGACTGGAACCGGAACATCGGGGGCTGGAACCGGCGACGGAACACCGGGGACTAGAACCAGAACATCGGGGGCTGGAGGCGGCGGCGGAACACCGGGGACTGGAACCGGAACATCGTGGACTGGAACCGGAACATCGTGGACTAGAACCTGCGACGGAACACCGGGGACTGGAACCAGAACATCGTGGACTGGAACCTCGGGGTCTGGAGCCTGTGACGGAACCGGAACATCGTGGACTGGAACCGGTGACGGAACACCGGGGTCTGGACCCGGCACAGGGCCAAGGGCCCGGAGGGACTCCCACATGTTGTGGAGATGCACATCATGGGAGGCTGGCCAGACCAGAACCGGCGACGGAACACCGGGGACTGGAACCTCGGGGTCTGGAGCCTGTGACGGAACACCGGGGACTCGAACCGCCAACATTGACTGCAGGGCCCGGAGGGACTCCCACATCTCCTCAAGAAGTACCTGACAATTAGCTGGCCAGGCAGGAACCGTGCAGCGGAAACTGAAGGCTGGGTCCATTATTGGTGGCTTCGTTCTGTCATGTGTGGTCACGGTTGTCGCAGCAAGAGAGGACCCAAACGCCGACATTACTGCACAAACTATTTAATTACAAAAATCACAGACCAGACCAGACAGGAACGACAAAAACGCGGACCAAACAGTACGAAGCCACACTGGGAATGAGACGAACAGGGTTTACATACACAGGCAAGGTGAGAGGATTGGACAACGGGGAACGAGACACAGGTGGACACAATGAGGGCGGGACCAGCAATCACACAGAAGGAAACAATCAGGGCCAGGGCAGACAATCACAGGGAGACAGACGACACAAGGACTTCTAAACAAGACACAAAACTAGACACAAACTCCAGATCCTAACAAATGTCTGACAAAAACATATAGATATATATATGTTTTTGTCAGACATTTTTTTACTTGTTTTATGTTTATATTACTAAACGAATAAAAAATGTAAGTGACAAAAAAAAAGAACGAGGACTGGAAACCCAAAGCTGTAAATAAGGTAAAAGAAGCTCAACTCCAAACGCTAAAACAGCGAGGAGACTTTCTTCCATTGCCGTGTGCAGAAACACCCTAAACACAAACTGTTTTCATTACTCCACCCGGTTAATATATTACAATAACATCCGACCTGAAATGGGGGATTGTGATGGAACACTAGAACCAGTGGAGTAATGTGGGAGGAAATCACCGTCGCCATCAAATCCTTAAAGCGTTCACCTTTTTGTCATCTGGAAACATTCAGATAACAACTTCCAATGACTTTTAAGCTGCAGCAAGATAACAATTTAAATAAAATGCTACTACTCAAAGCGGCAAGGAAAAGCTGATTAAAGCACTAATGCAAAAAAAATTCTTCATGTTTCCGTAACACATGGGTCAGTATGACTGGAAGCTGGTTTAAACTCCCCTTGAGGGAGTGGCGTCAACACACATACCACGCCATAATGACATTTTACTGCCATACAATGATCAAATCTTACAGTTTATCTTTAAAATGACACGGCACGGTTCACATCGCGGTGATTGAAGAACCTCATCATATAAATATCAGGAGGCCGTTTCCATCGCTCCGCTATTTAGGACGTCCAGCGTGGAAGTGCCACAGACGAGCCGTTTCCAGATGCTTCCTTCCTTCCGCATCTGAAAAAGTTTTTGCCGGGAGCCGACGGAAGTTATAAATATCCTCCGCATCATCGAGGAGATTAGCAACCATCCTTCTCTTTAGACCAAGTGTTACATAAGTCACAGTTGAACAGCAGAGTTTGAAAATTGATAACGGGAGAAACTGAACCAACATTATTGCTAGATGTGAAAATATATATATATTGATATATATATATAAATATATATAAATAATATTTATATATTTATTTATAGATTTATATATATTTATTAAATATATATAAATCTATAAATATATATAAATATATAGAAATAAATATATATAGAAATAAATAAATATATAATAATATATAGAAATAAATAAATAAATAAATAAAAGAGGGACCGGAGGCGGTGCCACGGATCTCATTCATTCCGGTTGTCACGATGCGCCGTGCTACAGCCTCAATAAAACATTCGGTGCGCCCCGTCATCCATCATGGCCTCGGCCCTGCCACATTCTTGGCCTGCCGTCTAAGGGCCGGCCTCTTGGTCTTATAATGCGTTTTGGGCTCTCGGGGCCCCCCTCCACTCAGGAGTGCACTACAACAGCGCTACCGGTGCACCGTGTGAGGCGTTAAACGACATGGATGGGGCGGCCAGGAGCATTCTTCGGTCGCTCGATGGCTTTTATCTAATCTTGCCGTGGTCGAGATCACTTTTCATGTCTCGTTTCACGCCGCGAACACGCAAGCCTGGGTTTATTCAGGTTGTTGATCAGACAAGAAGTGGCGCGTCGGACGAGGCCAATGACAGCCAATCGGCTGCAGCGCCATCCGAGGTCTACTTCCTCTCCTGTCTTTAAGGGAGGCCATGGCCGATAGCATGGAGGAGTATCCGAGCAAGTGAAGTGCTTCTGACCTCGGAGGCTATCTACTCTTAGCTCATCTCCTCGACAGTGTCGCTATAATGGGGAGGTGAATAAGCCTAAAAAAAAAAAAAGCTTTGATAGTGTTTGAAACCAAGTAAACCCCAAACGCTGCGTTTCACTCGGCTGCCGGAGCGCCGTGTGAACATGTAATGCCTGAAACCATCTGAGGGGACGGAGGACGCGGTCGATTATCAAATAATTGGAATCTGTGAAAGGTCACCGGCGTGATGCCGAGTGACCTTAGATCAATGCGCGGCGGCGGCGGGTCACACTTCAGTGGGAAGGCCTGGAGCCACGCGGGGCCGAGGAGCCGGGATCACACGGGAAAGGGGGGTGGGCGCTGGACGGAGTTAGAAGAGGCAAATTAAACCAAAAAAAGATGAGACGAGGGGAAGAAGGAGAGCCAGCAGACGTCTGGAAAAGACTTTTCCTTCACCCCGACTTTGGTTTTCTTCCTCTCTTCCATCTCTCAGTCCCCCCCACTCTTTCGTTTGATCTGACCACTGCCTAAAATCACGAGGCAGGCTTCACATCTCAAGGTGCGTTCACACCAAAAGCAAAACTATTTTTCGCGTCGCCCTAAACGCGTGAGTTTACTCGCTCGACCGTTCGCCGTGTTCTCGCCATAAGCGTCGAGACGCTCCGCGAGGGGCGGGGCTTGTCTGCGTGTCTCGTCTCCGTAAAGACCGTTATCATCTCCTCCATCCACCAGAATAACTCACCACTAGTTCTGCTTTATACTTGTCGTGGACATCCCACACACTGACGCCCTCGTGTTTGGGTTGATGACATCACCCGTAGGCTCACTCAGCTCGGTCACTTTCACCGATGAAGTTACCGTTACGTCTGAAAGACTTCCGCTTCCAGCTACGAGAGAGAACTCAAGAGCCGATTAGCCCGAGTTGCGAGATGACGCCTCAAAGTTGAAAGATTTCAACTCGGGGCGAAAATTGCGCCGCTGGAAACGCGTCGCCCACATCGCGTCGCCCCAAACGCGCCGCCCTGGAAAATATCGCGTCTATCGCAGCCACACGCGTCTGTACGTTGACTTTTCATGGGATTCGGTCGCGCGAAAAAATCGTTTCGCTTTTGGTGTGAACGCACCTTTATATGCACTGTTCCACATGACAGCGTCCCGAAATAAAAGTCTCCTCAAAATAAACGAGGCTCTCTGACGCCAGACGATGACGATGAAAGGGGCAGACCCCGGCCAATCGAAGTGGCATCGGTCGTTCGATTTGAAGAAAACATCCGAGTGTGCGTGGTTTGAGGCGGCCCCGGTGTGTAACTGCACTCCATCGTTCTCTCACTTCTGTTCCAAAAGGCCCAGTCGGATTAAGACCGTGTTTGTTGCTTTTTGAAGCTCCTCTTTTATATTTCATTCAGATTCATTGTCCAGGAGGGATATTTGCTCTCACTGCCGAATACAGACGCACATACGGCGACGTACAGATATAGATGCTACACAAAGGCCCCGTTTACACGATGGGAAAACGCATATATTTTCATGCGTTTTGGCCTTTCATTTACACAAAAACGGAGGTTTTATCACGGAAAACGATCATTTCTAAAAACTCCGGCCAAAGTGGAGATTTCTGAAAACTCCGTTTTTGTGCTTGCGTGTGAACTAAGTCAAACGGAGTTTTAGGTTGTCAAACGTCACAGTATGCGACTAACAATGCTTCACGTCATGTGAGCGTCCTGTTTACAGTTAGTTTGGCCGCTCCTACCAGGGTTGCCAGGTCTGTGTGTACCAGCCCAATATCAGAACTCAAAATATGCCCGTGCCAAACCATATACACTGCTTTTAAAGTGTGTGTATGTGGACGTGTCCAATGTCCATGTGTGTACGTGCTGATCTGGAGTCAGTTTGGGAGGATTTGTGTATAAATAAATTATTTCATTTAAAATATGGATTTTTATTTAAAGATATTCATGTAATTTGCATGCAAAATAGGTCTACCCGAACCAGCGGACAACAAATTCAACCCGCGGCAACACTTCAAAAGTAGCCCAATTCCACGGAAAACTGGACCTGGCAACACTGGCTCCTACGTCCAGTGTCGACTGCCTTCATTTTCGTTGTCAGGTGCGCCCGAGTTATTTCCTCCTTGATATGAGGATACTTCTCGGAGGTCTCGAGTCTTGAGAATTCTGATTGGTTTGCATGTCTTTATCCTTCTCGTTACACTGCCCACTACAGGTTTGGCATAGTTATGATGGCGCCCGGGGGTGTATTTATGCGGGTTCATATAAACAGAAACTTTTTTGAAAACGACCTTGTGTGTACAACGTTATTTTTGAAAACGGAGGGGCAGAAATCTTCGTTTCTGTAAATACCCGGCTATGTGTAAACGTGGCCAAAGTCTCCGTGTTCACATTCCTGCGACGATCCCAGCTCACAGCGGTGTCCGCGAGGCGGGTTGATGCAGGAGGAACACGGCTTTTGTCCACCGAATGGATGGAACGGACCAGATGGAGGAAACGGGGAGCGCGAGCGGTGACGAGCGTCATTTGAAAGTGTGAGTGCTCGATGTGCGATTGTTCATATATGGGTGTGGGAAGGTAATCTCAGGAGGCGTCTTCGCACCTGCTCGTTACTACAAAAATAAATGCAAAGGACTGGCAACACGTCGTAACAAAAGGATCTGTAATGGCAATTAATTATGGTATTTTTGTATTTTTGTAGTTTGGTTTTCTTGTAGAAATGCTACTTTCTTGCTTCTTGAGTTTGTACTCGTGGTTGAATGCACTTATTGTACGTCGCTTTGGATAAAAGAGTCTGCTAAATGACACGTGATGTAATGGAAAACACCAGGGGTGAATATTTTCAATTTTCAAAGGAGATGAAAAACACTTTGGGAGTAAATGAGAGTGTTAATTGTCTGAAGAAGCGGCTCCAGCACAAAGGGCTGCGCGAGTGTTGCGCTGTTTTCTAGAAACCCTCTCGGTCGCAAGTGGCCAGTTCAGAAAGGCCGTCCGTCTGCAATCAAAGAAGATATTTAAAAATCAATATCTGTGGTAACGGTCTGTTGTTCCATATAAGAGGCACTGAAAGGGCCGCGGTCAATATACTGCTCCTGTCATCGTCTTTAGGACAGAGGCGTCGACTGTCATTGACGGCACACCGACATACACCCGCTGGCTAATTGGAATTTACTCGTAGGAAGACAAAGAGAGGCAGCTCTCTCTGTCACTGACAGGAAGCCGTGAGGCCCGGAGAAATTCAATTCACACCCAGAGGGATTTAATTTGACCACTTACCTTACCTTGGTTTCTCTATTTCAACTAATCTTCAGGTCTCAGAATTTTTTTTAAAAGAAGAAAAAAAAGCGAGCATTGGAAATGTTCAGATCAATGAGATCAGGGTTTCTTCTTTTCATCGCTTCGAATTTGGAGGAGGGTTTTTATTCAGAATAAAATTTAAAAAAACGCCAGACTGGTGGCCCTCGTGATTGACACGGAGAGTAATGCGAGAGTTCAAAACCCGCCCGCAACATCCGATATGTCTGTTCCCGTTAGAGAGATATGGAAACACGGATCTCCCCACCGGCGAAAAACACGCAACAGATGAAACGGCAAAGGAAAGAAACTCATTTCTGATACATTGTGTGTGTGTGTGTGTGTGTAGGTGTGTGTGGCACGTTAATCACAACCCTTTGAAATAAACCACCCCCCCCCCCAAAAAAAAGGACTGTATTTAGATGTGCTGTAGCAAAAAAGACCTTTAAGGGAGGATTTCTCAGCTGAGCTAAAGGGAGACGGTCCACGGAGCGCCGACAGCCCCCCCGTCTTATCCTGCGCTGCGTATGATAGTCACGTATGAATCCATCCCGAGGCCTGTAGGACATGAATGTATTGATGGTTTAATAACAGCAGTTTAATTCTCCCCCTCACAGAGAACGCCTGTCAGATTTCTTCATTAGCATTCTCCCCTAAAGCTCCAGGGTTCTACTTTTAGTCTCCAGGCTGGCGGTGTGTCGGTAGCCCCGCCCACCCGCCACTCATCCGATGGAGCCGGCGTCTCTCGCTTTGAAGACTCGACCGATAGCGTCGCACTCTCAATCAAAGAGAAAGCAAAATCAGCAAAGAGGAAAAACAAATCTTCCCTTGGAAGGCTTAAATATTTCAATCAATATTTGTATTACACCTGTCCATCCTGGAGAGGGATCCTCCTCTGTTCTCTCCTGAAGGGTTCCTCCCTTTTTTCCCCCTGAAGGGTTGTTTGGGAGTTGTTCCTGATCCGATGTGAGGTCAAAGGTCAGGGATGTCTATATGTACAGATTGTAAAGCACTCTGAGGCAAATTTCTAATTTGTGAAAATGGGCTATACAAATAAACTGAATTGAATTTAAATTGTATACAGCCGTCCAATCACAATGGAGGAGAGGCGGGACAAATAAGACAACCATCACATCCTGCATGTTGAATACAGGTACTGAACCACAACAACAATGGAGGTGAAATGGGTGCACAGAGCGTTGAGTTCCTGCTCTCTCCATACATTTTTATTTACACTACCGTTCAAAAGTTTGGGGTCATCCAGACAATTTTGTGTCTTCCATGAAAACTCACTTTTATTCATCAAATGAATTGAAAATTGAATAGAAAATAGGTTAGAAATAATGATTAATATTTGAAGAATTAATTTTGTTCTTCAAACTTCAAGCTCAAAGGAAGGCCAGTTGTATAGCTTATATCACCAGCATAACTGTTTTCAGCTGTGCTAACATAATTGCACAAGGGTTTTCTGATCAGACATTAGTCTTCTAAGGTGATTAGCAAACACAATGTACCATTAGAACACTGGAGTGATAGTTGATGGAAATGGGCCTCTATACACCTCTGGAGATATTTCATTAGAAACCAGTCGTTTCCACCTAGAATAGTCATTTACCACATTAACAATGTATAGTGTGTATTTTTGATTAATGTTATCTTTATTGAAAAAACAGTGCTTTTCTTTGAAAAATAAAGTTATTTCTAAGTGACCCCAAACTTTTGAACGGTAGTGTATGTATTTTAGTTCTATGGATATTCCGTATCATGGTAAGCAGAATTGTCGTTCTGCATTTAACAATCAAGAAGTCGCGTTCGTCATTACCTTCGCATTGAAAATGCCGGAAGGTTATGTTTTGATCGCCGTGTATTTATTTATTTATATGCGTGTTATTCGCAAAACTCAAAAGGTATTGAACCGAATCGCATGAAATTTGGTGGGATGATTGTTTATTATCCGGGGACCAGTTGATTAGATTTTGGGATCGATCAGGTCAAAGGTCAAGGTCAAAGGTCATAAACAGGTCAAAATCTTTCGCAGAACTCAAAAAGTATTGAACCGAATCGCATGAAATTTCGTGGGATGATTGTTTATTATCCGGGGACCAGTTGATTAGATTTTGGGATCGATCGGGTCAAAGGTCATGAACAGGTCAAATCTTCTTGAATCACATGGAATTTGGTGGGATGATTGGTTATTATCCGGGGACCATTTGATTAGATTTTGGGATCAATCGGGTCAAAGGTCAAGGTCAAGATCATGGAAAGGTCAAAATCTTTTTTTTACCATAGCACGATACATTTTTGTCCAATTGGCATGCAACTAATGCCAAAATGTTCATAATTCAATGCCCAATCTTGTGATATGCGAAGGTATGCGCTCTACCGAGTGCCCGTTCTAGTTTAAAATGTAACAATATACCGAGTGGTAGCCTCACAATGAAGCATATTTATATTGCACATCAGGATAAATCAGGTAAGTTGCAAGAAAAAACGCCAAAAGAAACTCATTTAAAGCTGTTGAGCCAATCCTCCTCCACAGATCCCTCACCGTGTGTTCCAGAGAGAGCGGGTCGATAGCTGGCTGGCTGTTTCGGAGGAATACATCCACATTACAAACCCAGCCAACAAAACAATTGCTCCAATGAGCAGATCAACGCTGGTTAGTTAACGGACACAAATCACTGAAAGTTGGGTTGTGAAACGTTTATGAGTGTTTTTTGCCCACCGTGTCATAACAAAAGGCTTTTAAAAAAGCTACAGTACCCATGAGCCTCATAGGCCATTACCAGGGAGAAGACACCAGGCAAAGGGATGACTCAAAAAATAAAACTATCGGGAATGAACCACCAAGCTGCTGAATCCAGCCTCCGAGGCGTCATTTGTTTTGACATTTCCACCATAACTTGGAAGTGCTTGGTGGCTGTAGTTGACGACTCTACGGTTGTAATGTGCACAGACTCTACCAAAGAACATGTTTTAAATTGTAATCGCAGTTTCTCTTTATTTGTCCTGATATTTAAAGCCGACTCACTAGCAGCCGGCTAACGGAGAGAAGAACTGGTCTTTAAGACTTGGAAACATGAAATAAGTCCAGGCGGTTTTAAATGTCCCAAACATCACGGAAAGGCTGCTTTCAGTCGGCTGGTGTGATTTGGTCGAGTAAACACAAGGTCACAGAAAAACACCAAGGGACATGCAGAACATATGGTGCGTTTTCATATGTTAAGACAACACTGCATGTTGTCAGGAGCAAAATCCAACTTTGTGTGACAAATATTCTGGGAAATCAGTCAAGACTCAAACTGCCTCGTCATCACAGCCAATACATTGTTTTTGGATTCAGTATCTTCATGAAATCTTGAACATCTTCCAATTTTTGTATGTTCCGTTTTGTTCAATTTGCAATAATAAAAAAAATATATATATATAATTAGCCGAGCGGCCCGCGAACAGACTACAGAGCGGAAGCCGTGTGACAGGATCGAGCCGCAAATTCTTTTATTAGCCCTTATAAATGTTATCTGGCACGTATCTGAGACAGGATGGTCGTCTCGCCGGCTGCGATTTGGCCCCATCTGCACATCACCTCCTCCTCCTCCTCCCCGATGGCTCAGTCAGTTGACTGCCTGGCACCAAACATGATCCCCCGAGTCCCAATTTCACACACACCTCGTCTGTTTCCATACCTCAACGGCAGCTCTGATTAAAAAACAATTAGCCCCCCTGATCCCAGGCAGGATGTCATCCATATTGGGATCTCTGCTCCCCCTCGGCTCTCTACTCTCATCTGAGAGGTGTCGGGGAAAAGTAAGCTGCGAGTGGAGGAGCCGCCTCTTAAATATGACCTCACCGACACGTGAGCTGTGGCCGGCAGAGATGCACAAACACTTCTCTCTCTGATGTAATTTCTGGCTTTATATCTTTGGGTTCTGCTTTGATGGATTCCAAAAGTCCGTCTTTCCATTAAAATAAACAATCTCTGAAAGAAGCCGCAGTCGTTTACAGAAAGAAGCATTTTGGAACACATTTATAATCCTCAAAGACAATCCTGCTGCTACAACAACAATCTGCTTGGAGGAACAGGGAAACTAAATTTGAAAACCTTCTTTTACAAGGCGGATCCGAACCCAAACAAATTGCTTTACTGTCGAGTTCTGTGATGCAGTTGTTGTTTGTTTTTACTAACCACACAACTATTTCCACACGGTTTGTTTCCATCTATTCGCGACGGTCCTTTCAGACTTGCCAGTCCCTCACATCTGATGCCATGTCTCCGTATTTCTCGGCTAATTGACAATCGAGTCATTGTCTGCAATCATGAGAGAGAAGCTTTGCAACTATGAACTGTCCTCGATGACTTAAAGTAACATTATGCAACAATTATACCTTAAAATAACAGCTTGAAAAAAATGGTGCCGCTACAATGACTTTTAATATGGCGATTTGCGTCTCCGCCATCGGGGGTCTGTGGGGAAATAACTCCGCTATGTAGGATTCTGGAGCCGCCCGATCCGGGGCGGATGGACTTCCACCTGCTTTCTGGCAGTGATTACGCAATGTCATATAGTGCCAGTCCACGCTCGCAGCTCCAGTATAAGGGCGAAGCAAGCGAAGTCTCTTGTAGTGAATTACACGTTCCAATGTAAATTATGAATATGAAGCTTTTTGGTGTTGTCAACAATATTGTATTCGATCACACGTACTCCACATTCAAACATTTAGAAAACAACGTATATAGGCTGAAAACGCGATCGGTATTTCATCTAAACTAAATGTTGTCATTCTTTTGGTTATGTTGGCATTCATCTCCGATATCACAATGAATAAAACTATGCAGTCATATTTATGTAAAATCTTTGAATATTCTTACCTTATCGGTTGACATCATTTCTTGGTTTCTGACTTTGTCTGGTCATCAATACAAGTGTATGCGAGGCTGCATCTATCGTAACTGGGTATTTACCACACTGAAGTAAACGTTAAATACCTCCAAAACTGAAGGGGGCGCTAAAAGGGGAAAACTCCATTATGGGGCTTTAACTAGAAACTCTTGCTGGCTGAACTTTCTGGACACGCTGACCGAGGAAAACTGCCTCTTTCTGAATCCTAAAACAGGCGTCCATTTCTAGACCATTTCTAGAATACATGAAAACGTCCAACATCATACTAATAAAAGAGAACACAGTGATGTCAATTGCTTATACGGCAGCTGCAAAAGCGTGGTAAAAACACGTGTTATACCGTATACCAGGGGTGCTCAATACGTCGATCGCGGCGACCTGCCAGTCGATCGCGGCGTAGTATTGGTAGATCGCATGACATTAAAAAAAATTGGCCCGCCCCCCTGAAATTTTCTCTTTAGCACGTCTTTGGTCTTTTATGAAACTAAACAGCCGTATGTTGTTGATCGTATCTACACAACAGCATGTCATTTCTGTCTCGACGTGTCGCGTTAACACTTCTCGGCTCTCCGTCTCGGGGCGGAGCAAAAAAAATGTCGCGTCAGAAGATGTAACAATGTCGAGCGGCGTTTCTTGAAGCCCAAGAGGACAGCCTCAAATTTCAGCTTTTCCAACAGCTCAAAAGATATTCCATCCAATGCCATACAAGAGTAAAGAAAAGCCCAAAAAACTCAGTTTTAACTTTTGTTTCATTAACCCTCCTGTTACCTTCAAATGTACGAACATCTTTTACCCTTGGGGTCAATTTGACCCCAGCAATTAAAACATCCAGAAAATTCTTAGAATTCATATTTTTTCCCAAGGTACCTTATGTTTGTTTGTTTGTTTGTTGACTACCTAAATAGCCCATTACATAAAAGGCCCCCCCCCACCCGATACATCCAGAATACTTGTTCACGGCTATGGCGAAATATGCAGATCACCATTAAAATCTCACTTATTGACCTCAAATTGGAAAGAGATATCTCTTTGGTATTTTAATGGCTTTATATTACTTCTAAGTACATATTTTTAATATCAAATTGACCCCAAAGAACACCAATGCGTTCAAGTTGTGTGGGGTCAAATTGACCCCAATGGTAACAGGAGGGTTAAACTTTTTTATCAATTGCGGGTCATCACAGTTGGCATTAAATAGTCGATCAATCTTCCCGCTTTAATAGAGACCCAGCTAACGAGGGTAAAACAATCACCGTTCACCTGAGCGCATATCTCCTAGCAACGACTGTGCGTCGTACATCTTTGACTCGAGTTGCGCTAAACTAACGCGCCGTCATGACAGTTCGCCAGACGGCTGGAATGCGAGCGGCTCGTGTGATTTGGAACACGTGAACGAGAGCCGGGAGCCGGCGGCTCGTGACGAGAAGCGGCGGCTGCGTGTCGGCTGCATCCAGATAACGAGGAGATGATCGTCACCTCCAGCCCCTCTCTCAATAAAACGGTGGAGTAATAAGAGTCTGTATTTTATGGGTCTGGGTAATCGTTTGCACCAGTCATAACGAGACGCTGGAAGTTCCTTCTACTTAAATACACACTGACAGACGCACTTAGAGGCTTAAAGCACTGTGAACACTTGATGAAGGGCCTTCAAGTCCCGCGAGCGCGTTTCATGACCACTTGTTATTCTCTCCGCCAAGCCAACTCCACGCTGCCTTCTTCCCCCCCCCACTCACAAAACTTTTCTTCTGATTAATTGCACCCTTTTAGGCTCTCACAATCAGCCGCAGCCATTTCGCAGCCTTGTCATCGGAAAGTTAAACGTCTGGCGATGGGATGCAGTGGCGGTAAATGCCATATCCTGCCAGAGAGGCAAGGGCGGGGTAATTGTCTCCGTGGCGTAATCGGCCCTCAACAAAAGCCGGTGGCCGTGACAGGGCTTTAACATAATAAGGAACACTGTCGTTCTGGACTCGCCGTGCTGCACTTTCATTCCCGCTCTTCCGTCTTAAGGTGCGTTCACACCAAAAGCGAAGCGTTTGCATCGCCGCAATTTTCACCCGAGTTTAAATATTTCAACTTTGAGGCGTCATCTCGCAACTCGGGCCAATCGGCTGTTGAGTTCTCTTTCGTAGCTGGAAGCGGAAGTCTTTCAGACGTAACGGTGACTTCATCGGTGAAAGTGACCGAGCTGAGTGAGCCTACGGGTGATGTCATCAACCCAAACACGAGGGCGTTAGTGTGTGGGACGTCCACAACAAGTATAAAGCAGAACTAGTGGTGAGTTATTCTGGTGGATGAAGGAGATGATAACGGTCTCTACGGAGACGAGACACGGAGATAAGCCCCGCCCCTCGCGGAGCGTCTGGACGCTCATGGTGAGGACACGGCGAACGGTCGAGCGAGTAAACTCACGCGTTTTGGGCGACGCGAAAAATAGTTTAGCTTTTGGTGTGAACGCACCTTTAGCCCAAGGAGAAGGTGTGGAGTTCTCTGTAATTCTCTGACATTTGTTCGCCCCTCCTTTTTAAAGTATAGAGTACATGTGAACTTTGATTTAGAAAATGTAATTCCACGACGCGTATCCGACGGTGACACTCGCAGTAACAAATAAATAAAATCCTGGCACGGCCGTGGCGTCGTGTTTTTAGATTGTCCTTCCGTACGTTGGCACGCACGCCCTCCCCACCCACATGCTCGAGCGAAAGCGACATATCTGAGGAACACCTCAAGGGAATTTATTCAGACCGTCCACCTGGACCCGAGGATGAACCGCAGCTCGAACACGTCCGCTGACCGCGGCGTATGTCGGTGAAGATAAAACGATGACCTGAGGACAGACGTGGATTCAAACCGTAGCATTACTATACACAACGAGGTCTACAACCCTGAGGTGGACATTTGAATGTTAAACCTATTATTACATAGATCCCCCTTTTTTAATAGGCAGAGAGCTTTAGATTTAATATAAACGTGCAGTAATGGCTTCATATTTAGAACGTGGTTGCAAATCCATTGGCTGAGCTGCAGACACCGGCTGCCGGGTTCTTCACCTTTCTTCTTTCTGGGGTTTTGCTTTCACTCTTCAGGAAGGGCGGTTGGATTGTAGCCAGTGAGCCAACTTGGCCAAGACCCAGACCCCTTCTTGATGAAAATGTATTACAGTCTACAGTTCATTTTCCTTGTATACACATTGTATAGAATGAATATTTATCACAGTTTCCAGTTCATATTCTTTGTGTACTCGCAGTTAAAACAGGATTGATATTTTAGTTAGTCTATTTTTTTTTCTTCAACAGGGAAACAGAAAATAAGACTAAACGACATCAACAGAAAAGATGTATAGCTCCGTCTATTCGTACATCTGTTTTATAGTCAGGACTACATCCACTGTTGCACGCTCTTGATGGAGTGTACGGGGAGCAGCGTTCCGTTAAAAAAAAAAAAAAACGGTTCTGCCACGGCGTTATCTCAGCGAGGAGACGGTTGACGAACGAAATCAATAAAATCGATCGCGCAAGATGGATCGGGCGTCACGAGCGATATCTGCAAATGTGAACCATCTCCGCTTCTGGGCCGCGGAGCAACGGGCGCTCGCCATCGACGACAAACGGGGGAAATTGAAGCTTGGATTCAAAAGGGGGCGGCGCCGCCGATCTGAGGCTCCAAACCGAGGCGACGCACTCTGGGATGGAAAGAGCGACTCGGCTGCGGTGAGACGCTCTGCAGAGGACACACATCTCCTCTCTGCTCGATGCCCAATGACGACTCCGGCCTCACGGAGAGAAAGATAATTGTTTGTTTGTATTTTGTTTGTATTCTTTTATTCAGTCAATCAAATCCAATACAATATTATCCTATATAATATACAAAAGAGAGACTGAAAAGGTATAGGTAGAAGCAAAAAATGCTTATAAATTCCTATCCTAAATTGAAATCAAAATAAATCAGAAAATTAATATAAAATAATGAAAATAAAACAAAAAAACAATAAACAAGATCAAAAACAAAATATATTTATATATACTACCACATACATCTTCCATATTAATCCGTTTTTAATTACATTTATAACTCAAGAATAAAAAATAAAAAAATTCCCGTAAAAAACAAAAAGGAGTTCACCATTCTTACTTCTATTTCAACATTATTCCATAATTGGACCACTACAACAGAAATACATCTTCTTTTAATCCCTCCCATTCCACATATGGGGAATTTTAAAAAAAGGCACAGAGAAGTTTCCACTGTAAGAGAGATCAAGAAACCGCGCGATGTTTTCATCCACCATGGAAACTTCATTCTAACGATGAAGTATACATGTGTCAGGGTGTGGTGGTGGTGAGGAGGAGGAACGCATAAAGCGCATACTTGCAAAAAAAACGAGAACATTATCTGCCACAATTCAAGGTCACCAAACATGCGAGGAGCTAATTATACATTCCCATACAAAGCATAGAGTGATGAGGCTGAATAAGTGCCGGGAGGGGTAGGAGGAGTTCTGCTTGGATACGCGGCTGGCTCTCCTCTGTGAGTTTGTAATTGGGAGAGAAAAGTCCATCTTCTGATCTGCAGAGTGCGTCACCGTCCCTCTGTTATGCATCCGTCGTGTAAAACACAAATACACGCAATTACATCTTCCACGCCAACATTTAGAGATGTACGATGTGAAGCCTCATTCATTAATACTGCCCCATTAACACAATTCAAATGGCTCCATTGGTTCAAAGTGAGATAACTTTCCAGCCTCTTTGAGCACCATTTGTGTTTGTTTTACTCCTAATTCACTGAACTCCGGCCCTAATAAGCCAAGTCATCTTTCTGCCCCCTTGTGGCCATAAAAACCCATTAATACAGCCTTCAGAGAAAACTAGTTGAGCTGGGCCCATTTAGATATTTGGTTGTGCGATTGTTTTATTACTGTCCATAGGTAGCAACGACTTAATATTTATGAGGAATATCAAAACCAGCACAAAGTGATGGACTGAACCAAGTTTTTTCTCTTCTAAAACATTTTAAGAAATGCCATATATATATATTTATATAGTTTTATATAGTTATATATATATAACTATATATATATAGTTATATATATAGTTATATATATATATAGCACTCTTTGGCTTGATTGCTGTTTAACCAACAAACAATGCCGAAGTAGCCTTCCCATTGCAACACGGTTGTGTGGATGACTCGATACACTGGATACACTCGAACGAAAATAGAGATCACTTATTATTATTGAGAAAGAGAGTAAAAGAAAACAAGGACAAACTGTAATATAACTCTAGTCATTGTAGATCTGAGGCTGTTCTTCTCTTCTGAAGATCAGATCACTCTGCTGCAATGAATAATAAAGCCAAGTACAGAAGGACTTCTCAAAAAATATGTTCAACTGGACTGGAAAGTCAATCGGTAAATAATTAGCCAGTGAAGAATGATAATCAGCAGCCAGCTTCCTCTCAGAGCCGCATCTCAACACTGCAATCACTTTCCTCTGGAAAAAATAGGAACTTGAAATGGCTCTCGAGTTGTGATGAGTGATTTTAATGATTTTCTTTTTCCTGACAAACAAGCCATCTCCAGTACAACATGAAAAGCAGGTGTAAAAACAGCTGAATAATATTATAAATGATCTCCTAACTGATTTCTGTTTTAACGTAATAATCAAGATATTTGTTTCCCATCTGACATTTAGCGCGACGTGATTGATTGTGGTAAAAACGGATCACACGTTCATTAATTCGACAGTAATATTGAAATGCTGCCGTTTGAACATTTTAATTACTTGATTTAGGAATCTGCAATTTGGTCGTGTATTTGTTTTTCCCCTACCGAGTGTAACTGTTGATAGAACACTATTCACACTGTTGAAAAAGTGCAAACCCTCCTATCACTTAGAGAAAAATAATATGCCGAATAACCTGGTCAACTTATTAGTCATGATTGCAACAGATAAAATGTCAGCGTAGTGTGGGCAGGAGAAAATGTATCACTGGACCGTCACAAGACTGAGCAGGAAATACGCCAATTAATATGTGAAGTAAATAGATGCTCGTTTCCTTTTTTTAGTGCACGAGTTCAACCCTGCAAGTTACAGGAACCTCGCATACTGGCGGTTTAATGAGAGCAGGCTGATGCTACGCTATGATTGGCTATCTGCGATCTGGGGGGCCGGACTTAGCAGAGGGTCACTTCCATTGAACCGGCCTCCAGCCGAGCCATTCTGCCCATACAAACACCCGAGAGCGAGTGCTGTCGACACACGGGCTCGAGGGCACTTTGGTACGTTTCCAAGTTGCAGGAATGACTTCGCTCGCATCCGAGTGCTGCCGGAACGACGCCGCATCACAATTAAACCCACAAATGAAAGAGTTTCTTTAGCGCGTTTCATGTTCTACTTTAGATTAAAAATAATTGCTGCTCTGCTTTGCAGGACAAAGGAGACGACGCGGAAAATGCATCACAGAAAGTCGCAAACGGGATTTGACTGGTCGGAAACACGTTCGCATCCTCGAACCTTTGCAGCTCAGATTAAGAATTTCATTTGGAAGTTACTATTTGTATTTACCACTTTCTTCTCCACCTCAGGAATTGCTCATGTGCTCTCAAACCAACAGATCTGCTGCCAGCACATTAAGACTCATTTCCCCAATCCACTTTGATCCCCCCCCCCGTGGATCCAAACGGACCACCTTGGTCATCCCATAACCTTCAGGCTAAAGCTGCTTCCCTGCCTTTGATCCCCCCCCCCCCCTTCTGCCTCCCTGTGTGGGTGATGGATAGGATCAGGAGGCCCTGGGTAAGACACTCTCTGCTATTTTGACATCTCTTTGACAAGGTGAGGATTTCTGCTGAGAAAAGACGAGGACTGACTGACTCCCCTCCTCACATCCTTCCGTCACGTACCCACCCGGCTCATTTTTTGAGTGACAGCGCAGTGCGGCGACACGCGTTTCACACGCGATGTGAGATGTGTGGGGAGACGGGGGGACAGAGGAGCATCACATCCTTCAGGGGAAGTCGGGCAGAGAGGAGTGCCTTGGGTGTGTGTGTGTGTGTTTAGGGTTCAAGGTGGTGGAACAGCTCGTCCGGGAGCCCCCGAATTTCCAATGTACTTCCAGCATGCAAGGCTGCCTCCAGTGTGCCTCGCGAGCGGCTGCAATCACAGCTGCAGCGCAGGGAGACGGAGTCGGAGATGTCGCGCTGCCATCGTCCAGACGATACATCTCCCAAATACAAATACCTCCTTGCATACGTCCCGTTTTCCTCTCCGTGGTGGGGGACTTTCACAGAACACGGTGCAGCAGAATCAGGACACAAAATCTCGCGTATGTAGGATGTACGACGAATGAATTTAAAAATTAGACTTGCAGAACACAGCTCAGACGGGAGAGACGACGTGCAGCAGTGACGGAAATGTCACTCCTGTCTGTCTTCAAAACTTGAGAGCCCTGTGTATGTAGGTGATGTATGTATATATGTATGTAGGCTATGTATGTAGGCTATGTAATATGTATGTAGGCTATGTATGTAGGCTATGTAGGCTATGTATGTATGCAGGCTATGTATGCATATATGTAGGCTATGTGTGCGTGTGCACATGCACTGCTGGTGGTCTCACCATTCCAGTGTTGGATTTCATCCTGCAGCCCCACTTTGGGCAGTTTTAGCTTCCTACACTAAAACACGTGCACAAATGCGCGCGCTCCCACGCGCTCAAAACCGCCGCACACACTGGCCGCCAGTCCGCACCGAACACACATGACACCAGACAACACACCTGCTAAAGGCAGGTGAACAAGCACGCGCGCGCACACCAGCACAATTACAACCACGCGAGGCTGGCACGCGCGCACAAACAAACACTTTGAAGCGCATCCGTCTGCGTTAATTGGCATCATTTCGCAGTCAAACCGGGGACCAGCAGCTTTGGGGGCAAACGCATGTTTTAGGCTCTCTTTCTTTCCGCAATCTGACCTCACGTCAGTCTGCCGTTAGGGAATCATGTGCGTGTACTTCACTCCCTGCAGGGCAACACCGAAAGACATGCAAGCCTCTCTAGAGTGGAGACAACCCGGGGAGCGCCGCCGCTCCACGGCTGTCGGTGTCCGCCGCCCTTCACGTCCATGTTGCGGTCTTTCTGCGTGGACCTCTATAACGCGGTACGCGCGTCCCCGCGCTGCCCGGGACCCCGTAGTGCATGCGTTCACGTCACCTGGCTGCTCTTGCGGGCACATCCATATATCATGACGCAACTTTTGACAAACAAAACAAAAAAGAGCAAACGAATAAGGACTCGTTAAAAGAACAGTTGCACTCATGACGCTCACGCGGACACCGGGTCCAGCGACCGTCCGCAGAACAACGCGCTCATTGTGCACAAGTTCAACGACACCGTGTCACGGTCCAAGTGGGGTTCAACTTACCGATCAGAGCCAGCTGTAAGAAGTACAGTCCGAGGAAGTCCATTACGGAGTGCGACATCAATTTAAATGGATGCAAATCCCGGGCGAGCGATGCTGATGATGCGCGAGAATCAAAAGCCCTCCGTGTGTTGCGATTGCCACCGAAAATTAAGAGCGAAAGAATCGCAGCTATTTCTCAAGTGATGACTGGTCACTCACGCTGACGCCGGAATCCACAGCATTGCATGAAAAAACGGGAGCGCGGCAGAGCATCATTTCTTCTTCTTCTTTTTTTTTAACAGTCAAACTTTTGTCGTGGAAGGAAAGAAAAGAAAAAAACGAGTTACAAGCTGCGCCAAATCGAGTCAGCGGGTTCCAAATCGAGGCAACAGCAGAGGGGCGGGGATGAAGGAGAAAAAACAAAAGCGCAGTTTGGTCCTTCGCTGGACTAAATCTCGCGCGTATTTAACATCCCTGGCCGATTTTCCTCCGTCCGTCCCGAGCGGCTGCTTCCTCTCCTCTTCGCCTCCACCTGCGTGCGCACGGTCTGGAAACGTCTGCGGATGAATCACGGGGGCGCGTTTGCTTTGCGCACTCCGACCCGCGAGTCGCACAGCGCCTGTGCTCCTTCCTCTGCTCCCAGGCGGGTCCGGCTGGAGATGCCCAGCTCGTTTAAAAAATCCAATCTCGGCCAAAGTTGAAATAGGACAAGTTAAATCGATAGCCTATTTCATACTGCCATAAAATGGAAACAATAAACCTGCGTGAAATGGTGCAGAGGGTGGGTGGACCATATCCACACTTCCCTGAAAGTAGGTTATTCCCCCCCAAAAAAAGAGAAACGACCACAGTGGACTTGCATGAGAATCATTGATTTGGAGGAAGTTGAGCACATATTTGAGGGCCCAACAGCAGCAGCAGCACAGAGCAGGCAGACCCAGACTGATAGTCTGTGCCTCTCATGGTAACAATGAAGAGACCATCTTGCAGCAGCATGGTGTGTTTGAGGCCACCTGCTGTCTAATGTGCTCACGCTGGTCTTTCAGAACAAAGAATAATCCATGTGTGTCTGGGTTTTGGGGAGAAACGACGAGCTCTGTTGTTATTAGTATTATTATGAACTTCAGCCTGCTTTGTGTTGACATGTGTTTGCCATACACCCAGAATAAAAGGATAACGTCTGTAGCTGCACCCTATAAATCATGGAGAATATTTAAATTCTTCATACGGACAGCTGTTATTGGTGCTTTTCTCCCCCCCCCCCACCCCCTTTTTTTTTCGTTAAAAGCCTGAATTCTTCTCAAGCCGTTAAACTCGCACTCTGGATGAGAAATTAGTTTTTGAGCGGTGTCTCTTTCGGGAGTCGTTTTGCCTGCTCCAGCTTATTTGGAGAGTTTTTACAGCATCTCTGGGACACTTTCATCCAAAACCATATTTGTTCGGCTGACACTCAGAAACGTGGGAAGGATCATACGCTGTTTCCAAAGAATAATCTGCACAACCTTAAACTTCTGTTGAGTTGTGTGTGTGTGTGTGTGTGTTCCTGAGGAGAGTGGGCGGTGGGCTCCTCTTAGGATTTGCTTATGCGGAGACAGTAAATGTTGAGATCAAAGACTCTGCAAGTGTTCTGTAAACTCGTTTCAAATTTGAAGAGATGTGTCTTTAGCCTGAAGCCCACTTTTAAGGAGAAAAAAACTTTTTTTATTTTGCTTTTTTTGCTATGTCTTGGGACTTGTAGTCTGCCGTTACAAGTGTCAAGCTGGTGTACGGACGAAATGGTCATTTGATAATGTAAAACGAGATTATTTGAGTAAATAACACTATAGCAGTGACCACAGAGACAGCTGTTTGATCACATGGTTTCACATGAAGGAGAAAGAACAGTCTTCCTCACAGACCCGGCTGCAGAAACAAATTAGAGGGGGGGCATTAAATTTTTTGGGGGGGTCACACTTTTTCATGCTACATTTTATTTGCTTCAACGGCTCTGTGGCTATTCCTACGGTGCTAAAAACTCATATTTGGCTCTCATTAAAAGGGGCAGTTCATCCCCAAATCCAAAAACAAACAAACAGTAGTGTAGTGTTATGTCTATTTATTTAAATGAAACAGACAAAATAGACAAAAAATATAATCTCAATAATATATATATATAATTATATTATAATAAATATAATATAATATCAAAAATAAAATCTAGGTAACATAACTTAATTCTTTCATTAACACAAGAAAGAAAACCAATAACTATTTACAAAAAAACTCAACAATACTGCGGCTAGCATTCCTGCAAAGAGGATTAACGATGCGGACGGGAGCGAGCAGGAAACAGCACCATGCAACACCCATTCCACTAGAACGATGATTACGGAAGTCAACACTGAAGTAAGCATTCATGCAAGGAGGGTTAGCTACAGCAACTAGGGAGCACAAGGAGCACCAAGCAGTGTTACCCTTCTGCCTGCACTGCAAAAACTCAAAATGTTACCAAGAATATTTCTCTTTTTTCCAGTCAAAATGTCTAATTTCACTGAAAATAAAACACATTACCCAAAAAGTAAGTTGTTTTTCACTTGTCACTTGCTAATTTTCAATTGAAATAAGTAGAAAAATATGCCAGTTTATTATTAAAAGAAAATAAATAAAGTGAAAAGTGTAATGAGACATTTTGACTAGAAATAAGACAAATATTCTTGGTAAGTTTGTGAGTTTTTGCAGTGTGCAAGAAACGCAAAATATGGAGTATCTATGAGGTCAGAGCTGGTTGATGTGGCCAGGGAGAAGGAAGTATGGGGTCGTCTGCTGGAGCTGCTACATCCATGACCCAACCTCAGAAAAGATGATGAAGATGGATGGATGGATCTGTGAGGTGTTGTCCTCACACATCAGGCAAAGTTCATATGCTGGTGGTAACCCTGTTTGTTGAGAGAGAGAGGAAATGAGGTCTAGGTTTTAAAAGCCTGGAGGAGACCTCAGAAATAAAACAGACAAAGGTTTAATAACTCACTTTTAGTAGAGTGGCAGGCGGCTTGTGGACTGTGTGAAACCTCCTTAAAACACTGTCCTTCCACTCATTCCTAAATTTCGAGTCAAGTCCTTCTCAAATGCCAACTGGATCAGATTGGCCTTGCGTTGATGAAGCATAGTTAGGCGATGTTCTGTGTAGACATTTTTGAGCGTGGAAAACGAATTTTCACAGGACGCGGTGCTGGCTCCAAAAGTCAGGCCATGTTTAAATGCTGTGAAGACGGTGGGCATTGCTTCCAGCGGCCTCTGGAACTGTTTCAGAATCTGTAAGGATTGAGAAATTAGGTTGAAATCAATATAATAACCATAATGATTCCCCAGACACCAATATACATTAAAATATGTATGCAGTTGAAAAATTAAATAAATGCTCATCTCATTGAACCTAATCATGTTAGATGTGATGTTTGACTGCTTGATGATGGCTTGATGCCAAAACATATCAGTGTTTTAAAGGTCCCAAATGACCATGCCATGACATTAAAGGCTATTTAATCCTTTTAAAAGGAGCCTTATAGCTTTTGAGATTTTTGAATACAATAAAACAAAATTGAACTTTCGACTAGCCTTAATCACCTGTTTCATTGTCCACTTCTCCTCATCCGGTGGAGAAGACTCTTTCATTTGTGCCCTGAGGAAGTTGCGGGCCACCTCGAATTCAGAGTCCACAGCAGGTGTCTTGGTGAGGTCAAGTAAAGGCTTCACCTTGCTGGCATCCAAGAATGTCGCTTGTGCAGGATCCAGGGCATTGAGTGCCTCCATCAGGTCACAATTATGTTTCCCGAAGCGATTTTTCATTTCCCCACATACTGAGTCAATACAACTATAATAAATCCTGCGTAGCTCTGTATCATCAGTATCTACTCGTGTGCAGATTTCCTCAACAACATAGTCAGCAAGGGCAGAGTTTTGTGTGCGTTTCCTCTTTGATGGTCTTGTTGTAACATTGTCACAATGTGCCAGGATTGTCTGGAATTCTGTCTCAGTGCGGATATTCTCAAGACAGGTGCATGCACTGCTGATGAGCTGCAAACCTAGAAGAAAATACAAACCTCCTTATTGTTACTGTACAGAATATAACAAAATTAAAAGTGCAGCATTACATGACAAGACGGAGAAATGAAACAAAACAAACACATCCAACAGTAAGTTCTAAAATATTGTGTAAGATACTGTACATAAGTACACTTTTAATTACATTTTTCTAGACTAACAAAAAATATATTCTTTCTTTACCTGTAGCCAGATCCATGTGTTCAGACTGCAACATCTTATTTGGGGGGTCAAGATACGAAAGGATCTTGTGCACCATCTCAGCAATGAACTTAAAGCTGGGCTCAGACATGCTATGCCACAACCCCGTTGCTTCAACGCGCACATCTGCTCCAAATGCCCGGGTGCTGGTGATCTCTTGGAACAGTGTGGATAGGTCATCAAATGATTTCAGAATGACTGAGACTGTAGAATACAAAAAACAACAACTTTAATATCTTCAGGCAGGGAATCACAAACATAGAGCATCATCATTATCAACTATCAACTATGGACCATCAGTCCATATCAACATACCTGTAGCAAAATGTCCACTCCATCGCTGGTCCAGTAGGCGCTTGAGTGTCTCTCCTTTGTAGAGAATGGCAACGGTCGGTCTTCTGCAGAACTTGTACAGCATGTTACACACACTGAAGAAATCCATCACTGCCTTTTCCGCTGCCAGGGCATGGGTGACCACCAAATGCAGCTGATGGTTATAACAGTGGACATATGGTATCTCTCTGTCCAGTTTTTGCTGCAGCAGTTTCTGTACTCCTCCATGTTTACCCGACATGAGTGAGGCACCATCATATACCTGACTGAGGATTTTCTCAGGGCTCAGGCCAGCTGTGGTCAGTTCTTCTATGATGGTGTCAGTCAATGTAACTGCATCTCCTGGTCAGCAGTGGCTATTGTTAGGAGGCGCTCAGTTGGTTCACACAGTTCATTCACAAAGCGGAGAACTATGGAGATATTCTCTCTCCCTGTTGGGTCTCTGGTTCCATCCGCTTTTAAAGTGTAGTACGAGTCTCCCACTTCTTTTACTATGTGCTCTCTTACTAAAGCACTCATTATGTCTATTAAGTCATTTTGAATGTCGTGACTTGTGTATCTTGCATTGTGAGGAATAGATTTGGCTATCTTTGCTAGTTCTGCATCTTTCCTTAATGCAAACTCAAATAGAGACAAAATAGCCCACATCCATCCTCATTCATTCCACTGTATGCATCGTGGTCACCTCTAAAGGGCAGTTGGTTCACAGCAAGGAACTCCACAACATCAATAATTGCAGACAGATAATATCTGTTGCGCTGCAGTTGGTCGGTGTTAATTAATGTTGAGATTTCCTTACTTGTGTGAATCCGTCTTTCCTTGTCCCTCCACATGGCATCACAAGTCAGGTGCTCTTTGGATGCAGCGTGCTTGTGGAGTCCTTTTCCAGTTTCCACCGCATGCTTCCAGTCACGGAACCCAGTTAGAGTGAAGGTTGAGTCAGTGGATCTGGGTCCCTGAAACATTCTGCATGGGTAGCAGTATGCAGCATCTGCCTGAACTGAATACTCCATCCATGAAAAGCTTCCATACCAGGAACTGCAAATGACCTTTTTTTTCCTGAGAAAAGGCGAGGAGGAAAGTTCTGCATGGACGGTCTTTGGGGCTTCTCTGTGCCAAGGTCACTAGGCTGCAATAACCTGTTGCTGTTCCTCGCAGCTGCAGGAATGTTACCGTCAACCGTGTTGTTGTTGTTGTTGTTGTTGTTGACGTCTTCACTCACGTTTCTTGCATGCGGAGTTAATGTTACGCTGCTTGGCGCTCCCAGTCCTTGTGCTCCCTAGTTGCTGTAGCTAACCCTCCTAGCATGAGTGCTTACTTCAGTGTTGACTTCCGTGCTCATCGTTCCAGTGGAATGGGTGTTGTATGGTGCTGCTTCCTGCTCGTTCCCGTCCGCATCGTTAATCCTCTTGACATGAACGCTAGCCGCCTTATTCTTCTGAAAGAAATTCGAATATCCATAACGGTTGGTGGCGACGCGCGACGGCGGGACGTAACGTTACTGATCTGTTGACAGCGATAGTATGATTCAGTGACCCGTGACCCGCCCCCTCTACCTGTAATTGGCTAACACGTTGCTAGGCTGGTTGGATTGGTTGAATTATAGGATCGACGAGTCGAGATAGGAATAATAAGATGATGGCAGGCTACTCCGACGAAAAAAACAAAACCCAAATAAAATAAGATAAAATAAATAGCTTCTAGTCCAGGGCGGGCACGGCTCACTCATTGGGCGGGCACGGCCCCCCAATGCCCGCCCATGCCGCCGGGTCTGCTTCCTCATGTCATGACGATGGCGTCTCTTGTTGGTTTCAGACCGACAGTCCCTCCGTTTTAATGCAGACTTGCCGATCGCAGTCCAGCGTCGGCTCCCACAGCCAACCGGCTGCGTTCCATTTCGGCTCTCCCGTAATCACTTTCAGATTTTATTCGTCCGTGTTAACCGACGCAGTCGAGAGCATCACACAGTTATTGGCTTGTACGCAAGACGACAGGCTCCGTCCCCAGGCATCAGGACCAACAACAACATGCCTTGGGGAAATGGGATAATCACAGAAAACAGTGTTGGATTAATCCTTCTGGATTTTGTCTAAAAAAAAACCAAAAAACAAACACTGCAGTTCAAGGATGGATTACAAATCTTCTGAGAGGGATTCAAGATTCAAGATTCAAGATTCAAGATGTTTTATTTGTCACATACACACACAGGGTGTGCAGTGAAATGAAAGTGGCAATGCTCAGCAGGAATGTGCAAGGGCAACAAGTACACACTATTTACAAATAAAAAACAACACAATATTTACAGTAAGTGTGTGTGTGTGTGTGTGTGTGTGTGTGCCTAAGAGGGGCAGTTGTGTGGGTCTATGTGGGGGTCCTGGTGAGGTCGGAGTTCACAATCCTGATGGCCTGAGGAAAGAAACTCCGTCTCAGTCTCTCTGTTCTTGCAGCGTGACTACGGAGGCGCCTGCCTGACCGCAGCAGCTGAAACAGTCTGTTGTTGGGGTGGTGAGGATCCTTCATGATCCTGCCGGCTCTGGTTCTGCACCTCCTGGTGTACAAGTCCTGCAGGGTGGTGAGTGTAGTTCCAATAGTGCGCTCAGCCGAACGCACTACTCTCTGCAGAGCCTTCCTGTCCTGAGCGGAGCAGTTGCCAAACCAGGCTGTGATGCTTCCTGTCAGGACGCTCTCTACAGCTCCAGAGTAGAAGGACTGAAGGATCCTCTGGGAAACTTTAAATTTCCTCAGCTGCCTGAGGTGGTAGAGGCGCTGCCTTGCCTTTCTCACCAGAGTGTCTGTGTTTGTTGACCATGTCAGATCCTCGGTGATGTGGACTCCCAGGTATTTATACCCGCTCACCCTCTCCACAGTAGTCCTGTTAATCCCCAGTGGTGAGTACGTCCTCTGTTGTTGTACCTTCCTAAAGTCCACAATCAGCTCCTTAGTTTTGGTGACATTCATGATGAGGCTGTTGTCCTGGCACCAGAGTGACAGATCAGCAACTTCCTCCAGGTAGGCCTTCTCGTCGTTGTCGGAGATCAGGCCCACCACCACTGTGTCATCCGCAAACTTGATGATGGTGTTGGAGCTGAACCTGGCCACACAGTCATGTGTGTACAGGGAGTACAGTAGGGGGCTGAGGACGCAACCCTGGGGGGATCCTGTGTTCAGGGTGAGGGATTTGGAGGTGTGTCTGCCCACCCTGACCACCTGTGGCCTGGCGGTCAGGAAGTCCAGGATCCAAGCACACAGGGGGGTGTTCAGTCCCAGCTCAATCAGCTTGCCGGCCAGTCTGGAGGGGACTATGGTGTTGAAAGCTGAACTATAATCAATGAACAGTAGTCTCACATAGCCCCCCCTCTGGCTGTCCAGATGAGAGAGTGTGGTGTGCAGTACCTGGGAGACAGCATCATCCGTGGATCTGTTTGGGCGATAAGCAAACTGCAGCGGGTCCATGGAGGAAGGGAGGATGCACCGATGCACCGGTGCCAACGCCGAAACGGCACAAAGGAAAGTCTCTAAAGCAGCGACGCGGGACACTTTGGCCCGACGCCGACAGCATAGCCGGCTACGAGTTTTATTAGCACGTGTATTCTAGCAGTGTAAAGTAAATAGGTCTGTTTGGATGGATGCACGAGCCGCATTCGTGAATACCTTCAATTAATTCGCATTCGGAACTAGAATCACGGCCTCGCGGTCGTTAACGTCGGCCCAGGTGTCGTCATTCGATCCGATGAGACGTTTGTGTTGAACCGTCATAAATAGCATAAACATTCTCGGGTTATAGATCGAGGTCTTAGGTCTCATCGAGGGCACGTGGACGTTTACGCCTTCGAAACTTTCGAAAAAGGAATTTCCGTCCGGACATTCGTGAGACGTCAGGTCGACGAGAACGGACCGGACAGACGAACGGACAACGCGAACACAGTCAAGCAGTCGAAGTTGCTTCATCTCGAGAAAAATGTACTCATAGAATGCAGATCAGAATAATTTATTTTTAAAGTAATATGCTAATTGGAAATGTTTCAAGGCTTTTCAAATGTTTTTGGCCCTGACAAACGATGTCCCGCCAATAAAGAGCCGGATAAGTCAAACGCTCGCGGTGGTCGCCTGCCAGGCAAAGACGACCTGCTTCAACTGAATCAATAGAATACCAAAACATAAAAATTGAAATGCTTCACCAGATCTGCTGTGGTGTGTGTATTTAACATTTCTTCAGTGCTTTAAAGGGGACATATTATGAAAATTCCACTTTTTTAGTGCTTCTATACGTTAATTTGGGTATCTGGCATGTCTCCCAACACAAAAACGCTGGAAAAAAACAACTCACGCGGCTTGTTGTGGTTCCTCTGTCAGAAACGATATGCTTGAGTGCGTCCAATGGGATCACCACCAACGTCTACGTAGATTTTGAAGCACGCCCATGTAGGGAGTCTGGCTCTATGGCCTTGGACCGCCCCCCACCACCACTTTGCAGGTAAAGTTTATTTGAACGTTGTGTTCATATTACAGACATGAGTCATCAAATAAGTCAGAAGTCATCAAATACAACGATTAGCCAATGTACAAAAAAAAAAAATGTAGAAGTGACAAAGTTAACTTACCATTCAGAAACGTCCTGTTGAGCCCTAACTTCTGGAACTTGTTCGGGAGCCTCTTCTTGTTCAGGGTCTGACTGGTTCAAAACGATATGGTTGCACGATGCCATCTTCATCTGCAGGAGCCATATTTCTACAAAGGTAATGGCTAGCTGGGCAGGCAGCAGCTCGGCGAGCGCATCTCGTGGAGGAGGGGGGAGCTGGCTCATTAGCATTTAAAGGAACAGGCACTCAAAACAGGTAAATCTGTGGGGAGGTGTTTTTGACAGGGTAAAAAGGATGCTGTTTGAAATGATTCTTGTGGTATTTTGACCAAAATATGTTACAAACATTTCATTAAGACCCCAAGGAACCATATCAACTTGTGGAAAAATGGGCATACGATGGGTCCTTTAAGAAGTGACCTATTGATCCAAGTGTTCATGTCTTTACTCGGTACTCCTCATCTCACTCTTTTACATGTGATACGATCTGGACTCAAACTTCTTCACTTAGCTTCTGTTTTGGACATTGGGGATGTTTTCAGCCTGTTCTGACAGAAACATTACGGCTGCTATGGACACTGGAGATGCTGCATGGATCTATACGCGACTCGAGCAGCTTTTTCCTTTTTTTTCATCCGGCTGTAGTGTGTCCGCGAGGGTTTCACGCTTAGTGGTTATAGCAGGGGTCGGGAACCTATGGCTCGCGACCCATATGTGGCTCTTCCGGTGACGGCATATGGCTCCCAGACAATTTTGAGTTGAAAAAAAAAAAATCTCCGCTCGCCACCCTGTAATTTTCTCTATCGCGCCAGATGACAGCAGAAGTAATTTAAGGTCCTTTTTCTTAAAGAGCACGTCTTTGTTCTTTTATTAAACTAAACGTCTGTTATTGATCGTATCTAACCAGCAGCATGTCATTCGTCTCGGGCCGGAGCAAAGAAAAAGTCACCTGCACCCCCCCCCCCCCCACCAGCATCATGCAGCACCAGAAGTCGCATTAAAAGCAAGACATATTTTATTTATTATACGTTAAAAATACTATATGGCTCTCAATGAAATATATTTTGAAATATTTGGCTTCTATGGCTCTCCCAGTCAAAAAGGTTCCTGACCCCTGTGTTAAAGTGTTTTATTCAGTTTATTTTGTACAGCCCAATATCACAAATTACAAATTTACCTGAGGGCTTTACAATCAGTACACATACGACATCCCTATTTATGCTGTTTTTTAAAATATGTAATTAAAAAAAATTGCATTCATGGAATTCAGCTTCGAAGAATTTAGAAGCTTGAGAGAATACAGCGAGGAAAAAAAACTAAGTGTGTAATGTGGGGTTGTGGCAGTGAACGGCACACAGAATGCTCCAAAGCGTTTCCTGTGTACCAAAAGACGTGCGACTAAAAAGATCGATACTGGAGTTTGTCACACTCATTTTCCCAGCACACTTTGTGCTTTCGCTGCAGTTTAGCCAGCAATTTGGACTCCATTTCTAAATTTCAATCACGCCGTACCAATAGAAACGAGACCGTACCAAATAACGGTTTCGTTTGTGCAGTCGGGATGAATGTATTTACGTCGTTATGTCCCATTTTGTGTTAAAATAAATTGTATTCGCATCACGCTTGCCAAGTTTAACAAGGAGGAACACAAAGAAAATGCCTTTTGCTTTCTTTCTTTTTACAGCGGCACCAGAGGGGGAGTAAATGTCTGAGGTTTGGATTTGTACCCTGGCTGCGGTCCAACAGCGCATCCACAAAGCAGCTCCACAGCAGCAGCAGCTGGACATTTACTGCCTTGCTCATGGCAAACTGGCTGCCGTTGCCGTGGTTGAGCAGAACAACGCTTATTCCGGTCTCCAAAACCGGTTTACCCGGAAGCTTGAGGAACGCGTTACCTAACCCCAACCGTCTCCCGGCAGCGTGCCAAAAAAGATGGCGCATTGATTCCCGACTCCTATCCTTTGAAGCAAATGTCCCGCTGCCCGCTTTGGAGTGAATCCTTCCAGAGATTCCTCTCATGTGTCTCAGCCTCCACTCGGTGTCAAACTCAAAAAGATTTTCTCTTCAAAATTGTTGTGGAATCTACAGAATGGAGCTCATGTGAACCAAAGAATGGAGAAAAAAAAATTGGGACTACAGATGAAAAATAGCCTGTTGGCTAACTCTGGCACATTTACTGAAATGTTTTTATCAATGTGCACTGTCCCTTATTAAACGAGAACGGGCACTCGAAGAGCGCATATCTTCGCATATCACAAGACTGGGCATTGAATTATGAACATTTTGGCATTAGTTGCATGCCAATTGGATACAAATTGACTGTGCTATGGTAAAAAGAAGATTTTGACCTTTTCATGACCTTGACCTTTGACCCAATCGATCCCAAAATCTAATCAAATGGTCCCCGGATAATAACCAATCATCCCACCAAATTTCATGCGATTCGGTTTAATACTTTTTTGTTATGGGAGGACGCATACACAAATAAATAAATAAATACACGGCGATCAAAAGATAACCTTCCGCATTTTCAATGCGAAGGTAATAAACCATTATAAAAAAATAACAAAATATAAAACATTTCTTCAGCACTGGCAAAAGTGGTGCAACTATGTCACAGATAAATGGCCTGACTATTTCTTTACTCTGTGGAAAATGATTTCTCCCTGCTTTATTTATAGTTTTGTTACTATGGTATTGTTTTTGTTTCTTTATTTGTATGCGTTTAAAAAAAAAATTATGTTTTACTTCTCTTTATACATAGAATCTGAAACATTTAAATATGTGTATGTGAGATTCTGAACACAAATAAAATATAAATGTAAAGAAAATGTTTTAAAAAATATTTGTGGAGCTGGTGTCATAAGCCGGGGTGGCGAGGATGAGGGACCGCCTCCCGCTGGGCCGGTCACGAGGCGGTGGACGAGTCCTAACCGTGGGCCGACGTCGAGGCGTTAATGCATTCAAATGAACGCCTGTTCCCCAGCCTGCTGACGTCCACCGATGTCTGGCTGAGACACGTGGCGAGGGAAATTACAGGGAGAGGCAGAGAAAAAGAAGATGGGAGAGAGAAAGAGGCAATATTGACCAACAATGGGACTCAATCAAAATGCTAGAACAGCCTCCAGGTCCACGGTGCACAAAGAGTTGCCGGAGGAAATGAAGGCGCGGCGCTCTTATTATCGTCTCATTGTCTCACACCTGCTTTCACTCCGATTTGCCTCCTCTTCGCCATTTCATCAAACCTGATGCTTCAAAACAAGCAATACACAGTCTAGACAAGCTGTGTGACACACGGTATAAGAGGAACTGGGCACTAGGCAGATGATGGACATCAGGCTCCGGATGCGCGTGAATTAAGTTCAACAACATTTAATGGCAAGAAGTGTAAACAAATGATCGAGGCTCAGGATCGTGGGTTCCGTGGTGATCCGGGCTCAACAGGAAGCAGCTGGAAGAACCCGGGTCAAGACCAAAGAGAACGATCTTTCCCCGGTCCAGAGTCTTAGTCCCAGAATCAGCCAATCAGCTCCTCTCAAAGGTAGTTCAGCCTCTAACACCTTCCTGTTGGATAAAAGTCCAGCTAGAACAATGGAGAGGTCAAACGTCACGACCCCCGGGTCAAAACGTCACTTCCAGTCAAGTCGCTAAACAAGTATTTTCACAATAAAAGTCCTGTCTGTTTTTATCCGCATTAAAGTCACTTCACGGGATTCAACCGGCTTCCACAATCTGAAATACTAACGAACATTCACTCTCATTAACATACATTAAGTCTTGCCTTTGACATATACATAGAGTAAACATTACCCCTATACTTCATAACACATTAACAACAATATCAATATTCTCCCTAATATTTCCGATTATAATATCTTTCTATATGTATTAATTTAGAGCATGAGACTTCCCCTGTACATGTGCACATTCAAAATAAACTATTACAACCCAACAACGGCCCCTGCCCCGTTGCGCAACAGGCCGATGTTTTGCCTTTGAGGCCAGCGTGTCGTGTGCCGCGGACCGCCCGCCGAGCCGACGTGGTAATGGCGGCACAAGCGGTGCCGGCGCCCGGTTCACTTTGCCGACACGTTCCGCGTCTTTGGATTGGATCCAATTTATTGCCATTGCTAGAGAACAGGTACAGAGGCAACGAAATGGCAAGAAAGGATGGAAGATCACAGCATAACATGCTGCTGCGCCTTCCCATTTCCATCCCGCTTCTCAATTCCTCTCGTTCATTTCGAGTAAAGACGAGGTTTGCGACACTCTGCAGGCCGCCGCGCCGTTTTCCCCGAGCTGCTCCGACGACTCGGCTGACAGCGGTGTGCCCTCTTCGCTGTGAAAGAGGGGAGGTGGTTGGGGTTTGCAGACAGTTTCCAGCGGCATGGTGCGCTGTTTTCACTCAACAATATCCACTGCGATGTGAAATTATAGTTTTTTTTTTTTCTTCTTTATTTTATATTAATTTTCTGATTTATTTTGATTTCAATTTAGGACAGGAATTTATAAGCATTTTTTTGCTTCTACCTATACCTTTTCAGTCTTTCTCTTTTGTATATTATATCGGATAATATTATATTGTATTTGATTTGATTGACTGAATAAATAAAAAAATACCACAAAAAAAATACAAAACAAGTGGAGTGTGGAGACACAGCTGTCCCCTCGGAACACTGACCTGATGCATCCGGTTGACGGCGTCTGCTGAACACACTGAAATGCATTCGCCCTCTTCATCCTCGAGTCAGAATGAGCGTACGAATACACGCACCGTTACAACTTGTCATATTGCTTCTCAGAGAATTGGGATGATGAGTTCATAGTAGATGCAAAAGTATACATGTGTACGATATATTATGCTGGATGGATCACAGCCAACTTAATTATGTTCAACACAACTCCGTGTCGTTGTCATGGTGGCCACAGCACTTAAAAGAATGAACTTCATGCATTTCAAAATTCTGACCCTCTTCTTTAAAAGCATTTACTTGTACATTTACTTTCCATACTTAACTACATTTAAGATCAGAGAATTACTTTTTAAGTACAGTAAATATCAGAGATCAGACCTTCACTCAAGTCGTGTTTGAATTGTTGACTTTTACTTTGAGTCCTTTTCCAGTCAGGTATCTTTACTTTTACTCAAGTACAGTTTTTGAGTACTTTATACAACACTGGAAAACTCAAGTGGCCTCAATGTAACAGTCTCAGCTAGCTGCAAGCGCAGCCACGAGGTGAACTAGGCACAAGCCGAGGGGGGCCCTTTGGCAAGGTCAAACCGTTCACGAGCATTTTTCCACGAGTAACCAATCAGTCGCTAGGAAGGTGACGAGGAAGGTGTCAATCGTGCTTCCCAATGCTTCCCGCTGCTGCCCCCAGCTCTCCTGAGCCACTGGTGTTCTACCGACACGAAGCTCGATCGTCTTTAAGAAAAAAATTAACCAATTCAACTTGAGCACTAGAACGGGCACTCGGTAGAGCGCATACCTTCGCTACATGTTGGCATTAGTTGCATGCTAATTGGATAAAAATTGACATGACTTGATTATGGTAAAAAGAAGATTTTGACCTTTTTATGACCTTGACCTTTGACCCGATCAATCCCGACATCTAATCAAATGGTCCCCGGATAATAACCAATCATCCCACTAAATTTCATGCGATTCAAAGAAGATTTTGACCTTTTCATGATCTTGACCTTTGACCCGATCGATACCAAAACCTGGTCAAATGGTCCCCGGGTAATAACCAATCATCCCACCAAATTTCATGCGATTTGGTTTAATACTTTTTGAGTTATGCAAGCAACACGCATACAAATAAATAAATACTGTAAATAAATAAATAAATAAACACACTGCTATCAAAACATAACCTTCCGCATTTTCAATGCGAAGGTAATCAGGAGACATTGCTGCATGTGTGAGCCACCGAATGGATCTGAATCTATAGTGAGGAGACTATACAGAGAGAGCAAGTTGTCCAAAAACAGAAGGATAGGTTGGCGAGTCATATTGATCCCAGGAGGGGTGGCGATGACCGGAGTGACTTGCAAAGTGGGACGAGGCAGACGAGATACTTTTACATAATCTAACCCCACGATCTCACAGCTGACACCATTCAGCGTATAAATAGAGGAAACGGCTGGGCGCCTCCTCCTTTGGACTCTGAAACACATGGCGGGTATGGTAAGCAACACAAAATATGATTAACATATGAGAAGCCACACTGAATAAATAAAGAAATACGAAGACAAGTGGTGAGTTCTCCCCCACTTTGTCACAGCAGGGTTAGGAAGCATGAGACCACTAGCAGCGCGAATGTTACCGCCGACGCTTTAAAAAGAGAAGAGGCAGCAGGTGCTCGTCCTCAGCGCTCCGATGTGAAAAAGTAGGTTCTATTTTATCTCCAGTGGTTTGTTTAGGTTGCGGTTGTAACGTGCACATTTCATCCGTGTGTGTGTTTAATGCTCAGGAGGATCTGGTGAGAGATTTGAACTGATATTATTCTGTTCAGGGAGCTGAAATTGGATTATTTGGAAAATAGCTATACGTGATGCTGTCACAATTCTGCGATAATGAATTTGGAAAGTTATTGGAGCCATTATGCAGACCAGCGTTATCTGTATATTGATCCACGAAATGCTCGCATGGCTTAATCTTGTTGGCATGACATGTACGGTATAATAACTTTATTTATAGCACCTTATATAACAAGGTTTCAAAGTACTTCAATGAAAATATAAGCAAACTAGAATGTGGCACTCGGTAGAGCGCATACCTTCGCATATCACAAGATTGGGCATTGAATTATGAACATTTTGGCATTAGTTGCATGCCAATTGGATACAAATTTAACATTGAACTATGGTAAAAAGAAGAGTTTGACCTTTTCATGACCTTGACCTTTGACCCGATCGGTCCCAAAATCTAATCAAATGGTCCCAGGATAATAACCAATCATCCCACCAAATTTCATGCGATTCGGTTTAATACTTTTTGAGTTATGCGAGTAACACGCATACAAATAAATAAATAAACACACGGCAATCAAAACATAACCTTATGCATTTTCAATGCGAAGGTAATGAGATGTAGAACCCACGAGGTAAAGCAAGATGGGTCAGTAAAAGTGAGTCTTTAGAAGAGATTTAAAAGAGGAAACTGAATTTGTCTGAGTTCCCAAAGCAAAGCCCCGGTGACCTTCAGTGACCCGTTGTGACTTTGAAACCGATGACCCTTCCGGATGATCCCAGGCATCGGTCCGTCTCATTGGGAGTCAGGATACCGCAGACAGAGGAAAGAGTTTAAAAACAAAGCAGTAGAATCTTAAAATCTTGCGTAGAACTCCCAGGTAGCCAGTGAAGGGCGGCGAGCGTCGCTTCCCTTGTGAGAGTTGAGCGCCTGGCGGCGGCGTTCTGTATCCAGAGCGGCCTTTGAATGTTTTCGCCATCTGACACCAGAATAAAGTGCACGGCGGTATTCGAGTCGATGAAGAGAGAAAAGCATGAACGGCTTTGTGGGTCTGCAGCTGGAAAAGGAATGACCTCGATTTGGTCAACGAAGCACGACTTCAGTCAGCCCAACGTCAAGAGGCAGTTTTTACATCAAAACCAACACGTCTGTTGCTTTATTAGATAATAGTGTGTGTGTGTGTTGTTGTTGTTGTTATCTACAAGAACGGTAGTCATATATATTTTATTTTGTATTTTATATTTTACTTTGTATACTTTGCACAGTCATTGTATTATATTTGTTTGTGTGTGTGTATATATATATATACATATATGTTTCATTTTATTTATATACATATATATACTTCATTTAGTATTTTATATTTTACTTGTATACATCTATATCTTCATCCCTGTTTTTTATATTTTATTCTCGTGTGTTTAGTTTATTGGTGCTGCTACTGTGACGACAAATTTCCCCTTGGGGATTAATAAAGTATATATCTATCTATCTCTCTATCTATCTATCTTGTGCGTACGGTTGATAAATCCGGCTTCACAATTCCTCTGAGGCCGATATTTTCAAATGAGCTTTTGTTGCCTGAACAACTGAAATACATTGAATTAAAAATGATACACACATTTTTTTGAAGCTCGAACAATCAAATGTTTATCATTTTTGCTTCTTAAATGGCTTCAGCGATTATCATTCGTTTGACAATCAATATCTTACGTCATCACTAATGTACATGAGCTAATAGTTATAATTAACAGCTCGTCGGTGCACTCTACGGTTCTGTAGATGCTGAAGATTTGTGGTTATTCAGGGGTACATTTGCTCCCTTAACCCTCCCGTTACCTTTAGGGTCAATTTGACCCCATTCAATGTTTAATGTCGGTGTTCTTTGGGGTCAATTTGACCACAGGCTGTTTTTCACTGTCAAACATAAGAAATATCAACTTTTTAATATATTTAAAGGGCTATTTAGGTAGTCAACAAACAAACATAAAGTACCTCACACTTAAACTTGGGAAACAATATTAATTCTAATAATTTTCTGGAGGTTTTAATTGCTGGGGTCAAATTGACCCCGAGGGTAAAAGATGTTAGTAAATGTTAAAGTAACAGGAGGGTTAACTTGGTCTTGAACCACCTTTGGAGCTTATTGTGATTCAAAATAAACTTTGCATTGCTGGCGTTGGACTAAACTCCAGCTGCGTGTGTCTTATCGTACGCTTTGGCTCGTTGGAGTTCTCTGTCCAGTTCATCACACTTTACGCTCGCTCCCCTTTAGCAGAATTATAGCGAGACAAACGCCTGTGGCTCTGGACTGATGGCACTTCCTTGGCCGTCACACTGATGTTGCCCCATTTGCAAATTCTGTCCCCGCTGTGGGAAATATTACCGAGCCGTATTGCAACAACACGTTCCCCGTGCACTTCGGCCTGTGAGCAGCGATACGAGACCCGAGTGAAACGGAACTCGGCGCGTCTCATTTGATGTCCGAGTTTCGTCTTTTGAAAAACAGAAACGTCTCGGCTGACAACTCGATGCAAAACGTAAACAAAGCGATCCGCGTGCGGAGAAAATGTTTTCCGATAGCTGTTATAGAAATAGAGATGGAAAGTTAAACACAACACTGTTCGGTTCAATGAGTAGCTGGCTTCACCGAAGGCTCTATAAAAAGATACGTTTTCCGAATATATTTCATATATGTTACTGAATCTGCAGACGTCACATAAACAACAACATTGAAGTATAATGCGTGGCTGTAGACCAGGGGTATTTAACTAATGCTCAACAACATCCGCATGCAGAGTTTCAGAACATCACAGCAATGTCTAACTTGCATTATGATTTATTCCCATGTGTGTGAACGTAGCCGAGCAGTTCTTTCAACATCTGTATGTAGTCAACAACCCATTGTCAAATAGATAAATATATAATACATAACATATTTAGTATCAGTATTAACATTTAACTGGATGACTTATAAATATCCCAAGAATAAATAAATATTCTTCTCATTTCAATTACAATAAGAGCTGAATAAAAAAACAGGAAAAGAAATTAGAGAACGGTTTTGATAAATGCTTTTCGTGAAATAAAGTTCTCGTAATTCAATTGTCTTTGCCCTGAAGCTTTAAATTAATTGTTCATGTTTCTCTTGTTGGAGAACAACATGTGAAGACACTTCTCACTCGTTCCGTTCAGCCTCTGCACCTCCTTTCTCTCCTCCTCCTTTATCTCGCTCGAGGTGCGATGCTTACCAGAATACGTATTTTACGCAAAATATATTTGATTGGCTGAGTAGCGTCGTGGATGTGATTTACGGCGTGTAATTAATCAGCGTGTTTCTGGACCCCTGAAGGAGCGCCTCAAGACTGGAAAAAGTTGTGCGGCGGTTAAAATAGAAGCGCTCCATCTACATTTAATAATAATCAATTATCAATCAGTTATAGATCCAGGGTCCAATTCAATTCAGTTTATTTGTATAGCCCAATTTCACAAATTTGTCTCGGAGTGCTTTACAATCTGTACATATAGAAATCCCTGACCTTTGACCTCACATCGGATCAGGAACAACTCCCAAATAACCCTTCAGGGGGAAAAAAGTGAAGAACCCTTCAGGAGAGAACAGAGGAGGATCCCTCTCCAGGATGGACAGAACAATAGATGTCATGTGACCAGAAGGACAGATTAGAGTTAAAACACATTCAATGAATATGACAGAGTGGATGAATAGTTGGTAGTCGGCATATTCCACGACGGAGACTTCCACGATCCATCAGGCAGATGGAGGTAGAGAGGAGGAGTGGGCGGAGTCTCAACAGGGCAGTGGCGTAGTCGGTAGCAGGAATTCCACGACCCGGGTCCAGAGTCAACAATCCGAGAGCATCACTACATTGTCGTCGTAGGTAAGTTCATACGGAAGGCTGCAGCGGTACACATATAAGCGGCCGCCGATATGAACATCCCGCGACGTCGAATGAAAGAGGAAGATCTGTTCTAGCGTTTTTCTGTGGACTTCTAGCATTTAAAATTTTTTGGAAATGGTCGTGTTCACGGTTTGTTTTAGTCAGACTGTGCAAAACCAGACGGACGAGAGTTGATTTGTTTTGCTGGACTAAAGCGGCCTTGCAAAGCGCAGCTGTGCTCCCCGTTGAACATCATGGCCTTGCTCTGCAGCGCTGCTCCGGGTCGGGTTTAGCATCACCTGCTACGCAATCAAATGCTCTCATACGCAAAAACAAAATCAACGACTATACTTTGACTTTTTTTTCCCACATTTTTTTGGCACTTTTATCTCAGCACGGCCTGGATTTCACTCGAGAAAACCGTCTGTTGGTAAAGTGCGGACGCTGCGTGAGCTCCGGACCGCTGGCGAGAACAATGAGCGGTGATCACAAAAGGCAACGCATTTCTTCTTTTGCCCGTCGTCGTCAAACCTTTCCAACAACAATGAAACCCTTTGAAGATGAAGCTAAATAAGAGACGCCTCACCCCCTGCAGCGGTACCGATGTACTGCAGCGTCAGCTTTTGCTCTTTGCCGGCGTGAGCTGCAGCCAGAAACAGGAGGGGGGGGGGGGGGGGGAGGGGCAGGAGAAGACGTGCTGCCAAACGAGAGGCTGTGTGGCATTCAGGCTTTTTAAACACGGGCCTGTGGCGTAATTATAATCATATCTGGCCATCGCAGTGGGCAGGCGATGAGGCCCGTGTATCCAGAAAGAAACGTGAGGCACAAAAACTCAAAAAGACCCATGCGCCCTGGGCGATTCGGGACGGGTTTTTTTTTTACGATGCGTTTGCAGCGGCATATTTCAGATGCACAGCAAGGATGCGTGGAAATGGATAAATCAATGAGCCCATCTGGGGAGAGGACATCACGCTGAGAAATGGCGAAACGCTGACATTCATTCGACAGTCGCCTCACAGACCGTATTATTCCATTCGTTATCGTGATGCAAAAGAAAGAAAGAAAAATAAATCCCTAGTTATTTTTATGACAGACGTCAAATTTAATTCGCTTTTAAGGAAGTTATTTGTGAAAGTGTATGTTTTTCCCTCTCAACTTTGAGAGCAATTAAGAAGCTTTTTTCTTTTACAGTTTAGAATTTCAAATATGGCTGGTGAGGGTAAACAAAGATTAAAATGTAGAGTCTTACTTAAGGTGTTCCCATGCAGGAGACACATTTATCTCAAAGAGTAGCTACAGACTGCCAGCGTGTGAAGCTGCTGAGCCTTGGCGACTGCAGCGTGTCGAAATGAAGATTATTACTGAGTATCATCATTGCCTGCCCTCTCCAGCTGAGTCAGTAATCTCACACACACACGCACACACACACACACACACACACACACACACACACACACACACACACACACACACACACACACACACACACACACACACACACACACACACACACACACACACACACACACACACACACACACACACACACACACACACACTGACAGTACAGGCTGATCACAATGCATGAACACAGATCCATTTAAAACTGACATGTGCATCCAATCACAGGTCTGTACGTAACAATGTTGAACCGATTCTTTGAAAAACTAAAATGTGCATTTAATCTGATATCTACAAACGGCCTAAAAACGATCAAAGATAGAGGATTTCTTCAACCACAAGCACGACAGAGATTAACTTGAACGGGCACTCGGTAGAGCGCATACCTTCGCATATCACAAGATTGGGCATTGAATTATGAACATGTTGGCATTAGTTGCATGCCAATTGGATAAAAATTGACCGTGCTATGGTAAAAAGAAGATTTTGACCTTTTCATGACCTTGACCTTTGACCCGATCGATCCCAAAGTCTAATTAAATGGTCCCCGGATAATAACAAATCATCCCACCAAATTTCATGTGATTCGGTTTAATACTTTTTGTGTTATGCGAATAACACGCATACAAATAAATAAATAAATACACGGCGATCAAAACATTACCTTCCGCATTTTCAATGTGAAGGTAATCAGGTTATAAATCGACTGTATTTTCGTTATTAACACTTCTGAACAGATCAGCTACATCTTACCATCATGCTTAATATTCATGAAATGATTGATAGAACTACACTAATTGCCTTCGTATAGTCGCCTGGGCTTCTGTGTGTGCAATGTGAGGAGTTGGATACTGTTCAACATATATCAAACGTAACCAAACACACTAAGTTGGAGGCGTTGCATTTCACAAAAAGCCAGCACTGTCAGTTACCTGTAAAGCTCGGTTATCACAATTGTCTGCTCCATTGAAAGACTCCATTAGGCTTCAGCGTAGAGGAACGAGTGCAAATGTCACAGCAACATTTAACCATCACTTCACCTTCACACTCAATAATGTTGTAGTTTAAATTGCATTAAATATACATTGGGGAAATTGTTCCCATGCCAGGTGTTTTGTTTATTGTGAAGCAGTAACGGTCCATCTACTAAACAACATGTTACGAGCTCAGACACTTAGGAAGTAGGACCCAATTGCACGACCCGGGAGACAGAGATAAAGTATTTGTAAGTACTTTATTTTTCGGTTCTGCAGTGAACAAAATGAAAGCGCTCACGTAGTGAGGGATCAAAAACTTTTCAAGAGCACAACATAACCCGACCTGATCATGGCAAAAGACCAGACGAACTGACAAGGAACACTGGGAGACAGGGGAATTTAAGCACATGGTAACAAGACACAGGTGGGACCAATCAGGGCGGGCTGACACTGATGAGCATAGGAGACAGGTGTGATGACAGGTGAAAACAATCAGGAAGCCTGGAATGAGAGAAAGCGAACATAAATGACATGAACCTCTCTAGCATATCTGTCGGTGCACAACAGTACCTCTAGGGCCAACTCCTGATGGCCCAGGCTGATTGTAAAAGTCGTGGATAAGAGTCTTGTCTACGATAAATGAAGCAGCTATCCAGCTTCTAGCCTCAGGACCGTAACCCTTCCAGTCTACCAGGAATTGCTTGCCCTCCCTATTACGGACCTCCAGTAGCTTACGGACCTTGTAAACGCCACCCCTTCAAAGAACTGGGGCGGTGGAGGGGCTTGAGGCGGGAACAAGTGTGCTCTCACACACCGCTTGATTCTACTAACGTGAAACGTTGGGTGCACTCTCAAGGTCCTGGGAGTTGCAAGCACGCCGGGTTGATGACTCTGGACACTGGAAACGGACCCACAAATCTCGGAGCCAGTTTCTTTGAGGCGACATGGAGTGGTAAGTCTTTGGTAGAGAGCCAAACCTTTGGCCTGGACTGTAGGAGGGAGCGACCCTGCGATGAACGTCCGCAACAGCCTTCATCCGAGCTGAACTGGAGAAGAGACTGGCGAGCACCAGCCCAAACTCTGCGACAACGTCTGATCATGGCATGTGCCGATGGAACCATCACCTCTTCCTCGTTGTTAGGGAAAAGTGGAGGCTGGAAACCATTGACACAATGGAATGGAGAGAGACCTGTGGCCGCCGGAGGAAGGGTATTGTGGGCAACCTCGACCCATGTGAGGTGGTCACTCCAGGTGGTGTGGTTCCGCGAGACGAGACAACGAGCGTAGTCTCTAGTTCTTGGTTCAGACGCCCGACTGTCCATTTGACTGAGGGTGATATCCTGATGACAGGCTGACGGTGGCACCTATGAGTCGACAAAACTCTTTCCAGAAGGCGGAAATGAATTGTGGACCCCTGTCGGAAACAATGTCATTAGGGAATCCATGGATCCTGAATACGTGATTCATCATGACCTCTGCGGTGACTTTGGCAGAGGGAAGCTTGGTCAATGGGATGAAGTGAGCCATCTTTGAAAATCGATCAACCACTGTTAGAACCGTAGTCTTGCCTCTGGATGAGGGAAATCCTGTCACAAAATCCATCGAAATGTGTGACCAAGGACGATGGGGAATCGGCAGCGGCTGGAGCAAGCCCATCTTAACTTGAGATGAGGTCTTATTACACGCACACACCGGACAAGCCGCTACATACTCGGCCACATTTTTCTTCATGGATGGCCACCAGAAACGTTGTTGAATCCTGAACATTGTTCTTGCTACTCCCGGATGGCACGAAAGCACAGATGAGTGAGCCCAGTGGATGACCTTGGAGTGAAGAGCCTCAGGAACAAACAGCAGATTGTTGGGACACTCGCTAGGCGCTGGATTCATGACATTTGCCTCTTTAACGCCTGACTCCACTTGCCAGGAAAAGGCTCCGATCACCCGGTTAAGTGGAAGGATGGTCTTGGGCTCACCGCAAGTGGTTCGGGATCGAAAGACGAGACAAAGCATCGGGTTTTTGATTCTGAGACCCGGACGAAAAGAGAGTGTGAAGTTGAATCTACTAAAGAAAAGTGTCCACCTGGCCTGACGGGAGTTGAGACGCTTAGCCTTTCTTATATATTCTAGATTCTTGTGATCTGTCCAGACTAAAACAGTTGCTCTGCACCCTCTAGCCAGTGTCTCCATTCCTCGAGGGCAGCTTTTACAGCTAACAATTCCTTGTTTCCCACGTCATAATTCCGCTCTGCCGTTGTCAACTTCCGCGACAGGTAAGCACATGGATGCATCTTGTTGTCTTCTGCAGAACGTTGAGACAGTACTCCTCCAATTCCCTCATTGGAAGCATCCACCTCGACCATAAACTGGCGCTGGGGATCTGGAATGGTGAGTATGGGAGCTGATGTGAATCTATCTCTGAGAAGTTTGAAAGCAAGATCTGCCTGGGGTCCACTTGAAGAGAACCTTAGGAGAAGTCAGAACATGCAGAGGAGCAGCAACAGAACTGAAATTCCTAATAAACTTCCTATAGAAGTTAGCAAATCCTAGGAACTGCTGAACCTTTTTCCTGGAGTTTGGTGGGCCACTGGGATACTGCACTGACTTAGGATCCATTTGGATATGATTAGGTGAGACTACGATCCTAAGAAAGACACCTCTTCTGTGTGGAACTCGCACTTCTCTGCCTTGACATATAGCTGATTATCCAGTAGTTTCTGCAAAACTTGGCGGACATGGTTAACATGAGATTTAGCGTCTGGGGAGAAAATCAGTATGTCATCCAGATACACAAACACTGAAATATTCAAGAATTCCCGCAAAACCTCATTCACAAAAGCTCGAAAAACGGCCGGTGCATTGCACAGTCCAAAAGGCATTACCAAGTACTCATAGTGACCATTCTGAGTGTTGAATCCAGTCTTCCACTCATCCCCTTGTTTTATTCTAACCAAGTGATATGCATTTCTTAAATCCAACTTGGTGAATATCTTGGCCGTTTGAAGCAGTTCAAAAGCAGATGACATGAGTGGCAGAGGATAGCGGTTCTTCACCGTAATGTCATTTAGTGGACTGTAGTCTATGCAAGGTCTCAGAGACCCGTCTTTCTTTCCCACAAAGAATCTCCGGCTGGAGACGATGAAGGACGGATAATCCCTGATTTGAGTGAAGAGGAGATGTATTCATCCATTGCTGTTCTCTCAGGTCTCGAAATCGAGTAAAGTCTCCCATTGGGAATGGGGGCTCGGTAAGAGATCAATGGGACAGTCAAAATCTCGGTGAGGAGGTAGCGACAAGGCTTTAGACTTGTTAAACGCTTCTTTAAATCATGGTAACAGGAAGGTACCTTGTGTAGATCAGGATAGTCAGGGTGATCTATAATGATCCTACTAGAGTCTGTTGGTGCATTAACAGGTTGCGAAAGTTTACACCTGCCCTTACAATCCTCTCCCCATTCCTTAACTTTCCTGAAGGCCAGTCTATGTGAGGATTGTGGATCTTCAGCCAAGGAAACCCCAAAATAATCGGGTGCTGAGTCGACTCAAAATATGAAATTGCATGCTCGGTATGGTCCTTATTTATAGTAATCCGTATGGGCTCAGTGCAATGGGTAACAGTGAACAACAAGCGGCCGTCTAAGGCACTGGCACTAACAGGATGAGATAGCGGACAGTTTTATTTTTAGCTGTTTGACTAGGCCCCAGTCTATAAGGCTTTCGTCAGCCCTGAGTGTATTAACACACCCTGGTCAATGGTCTGATTGTTAATACAAATGTCTACCTGAGTAACAGGTCGAGGAGGGAAGTCTGCGGAAACTTGCTCACCAGCGCCTCCTTTGACTGGTGAGCACGATCTTTCCCGGCATGAAGCGAGTTGATGACCCGGCTGGCCGCAGTAGAAACAGCAACCTCCCAGACGGCGCTGCCTCTCCTCCAGAGCAAGCCTGGTTCTTCCAAGCTGCATGGGTTCACCGGAGTCATGCGGAAGTGTAGTCCTCTGATGGTCCGGTAACATGAGCTGAAATCCTCCGCTGGCGGCGCGACCCCGAGGCGAATTCTGGAAGCTGGGAATAACATCTCGGTTGCGTCGACGCCCTCTCTCTTTCGAAGACGGTTATCGATCCGGATGGCCACAGCGATGAGGGATTCCAGATCCCGGGTGTCTCCAGTGGAGCCAGCTGGTCCTTTATCGGTTCGAAAGTCCTGTCATGAAGGCGTCACGAAGAGCCGGAACATTCCATCCGCTGTCCGCTGCTGCTGTACGAAACTCGATGGCATAATCAACCACCTGACGGTTGAGCTGACGATTTGAAACAGTCTTCTGCTGGCCTCCGTAGCAGGCGATGAGTGGTCAAAATGCGCCTCATAGTCTCTATGAAATCGGCCAATGAGTAACATAGTTCGGTGTCTCTAGACCATTCTGCAGTAGCCCAGGCTGCAGCTCTTCCTAAATGAGACACAATAAGCGCCACTTTACCTTGCTCAGTTAAAGAAGCTGCTGGGTTGTGTTGCAACTGCAGCTCACACTGTACCAGCAAGGCTCTGCAATTCAAGGAGTCTCCGGAAAATCTCTCCGGAAGAGCCAGCCGTATCGGGAGGAAACAGCCTGACCTGGGTCGTCAGCTGGAGTATTGACAGGCAAATTCTCAGCTGTGGATGACGTCACCGGAGGAGCAGTCTGTTGATGAGTGAAAAAATTATTCATTTGGGCAACCAGTTGTTGCATCTGTGTAGATAATTCTTCCTGAACCACGGCCTGGCGTCCTCTCAGCTCTTGTATTTGCCGGCTGACTTTGTCCAGTTTTTCCTCGTGATGAAAAATCGTCACGCCCTGTACCGACAGAGCGGCGTGAAGCGTTCTTGGGTCGGCTGGGTCCATAATGTGGTCAGTTCGTTCTGTTACGAGCTCAGACACTTAGGAAGTAGGACCCAATTGCACGACCCGGAGACAGAGATAAAGTATTTGTAAGTACTTTATTTTTCGGTTCTGCAGTGAACAAATGAAAGCGCCACGTAGTGAGGATCAAAACTTTTCAAGAGCACAACATAACCCGACCTGATCATGGCAAAAGACCAGACGAACTGACAAGGAACACTGGGAGACAGGGGAATTTAAGCACATGGTAACAAGACACAGGTGGGACCAATCAGGGGCGGGGCTGACACTGATGAGCATAGGAGACAGGTGTGATGACAGGTGAAAACAATCAGGAAGCCTGGAATGAGAGAAAGCGAACATAAATGACATGAACCTCTCTAGCATATCTGTCGGTGCACAACACAACAAGTGAACAGCCTCTCAGCGAGGTCACCACCTTGACCTCTGACCTGTTGTTGCGTCTGTCAACAGATACGCTCTTGTGTTGCATTTGTGAGAAGATGTTGATTGCCGCGAATTCTGCTGCCGGCAAGATAAATACCCACTTGGTGTCACCATGGTTACTTTGGGTTTCACCAAATCAACGAGGACGGAAATGATGACGGCTTTAAAAAAGGCAAGATTACAATTTTTTTTAATGATTTATTGTTGTAGGAATAATTGCAATCAACACTATAATTGTCCCTTTTGAAACTAAAAATGCCACTGATATGATAATACAACAGCCTAACAATGAATGAAATGTGCACTAAGAATATTCAGAAATTTTAAATGTCAAATTATTAAACTCAAATCAAACAATAACTGTAATGGATTACAGTCTGGAAAATACCAAAGTCTTGTATTGGCTCATGTTGGCTGAAATTCTGCTGACATTCTAATTTGCATGTAAACGTGAAATGTCGAGGTCACTGAAATAATGATCGAGGTCAAGTCCATATTCTGCGCTGCAAGTTAATAACATAAAAACGATCAGTCTCGTAGCTTTATTGAAAAAGTCGATGCCACGGTAAAAGTAAACCGCAGTGCGATACGCGTTCGAAGATTGTGGCACCACGGACCGCCTCGAGGGAACTCAATTTATTACTGCTTAATATGAAGTCAATGACGTAACATGTATCGAGTCATGTGAATCCATTGATAAGTGGAGAACAGAAAAATGATCAACGTCATGCCCATGTACATATTCAAAACGATCGAGTCAGCTCCATGAATCCATTTAAACTCATTGGGTCAACACCATGTACGGTAAGTCAGGACGATAAGTCATTATGATAAAAATGAATGAAGTCCGTCCATATTGGGCGATGAGTCGATTACATAATTATTGTTCCAGTCTCGCCTGCCGGTAAAAGACTTAATCGACTTCATTCATGCTCAAAGGTTATCGGATGGCTAAGAATCCTTTCATTACGCTTGTCCACTTAAGCCATGGACTCCTTTAGTCCCTTTTCTTTTATTTCTCTAACGGGCAAACTAATTACGTTCTATTGGTGCGTGAGAGGAAAAAGGAAATGTTGGTGAAGGTCACAAATCCGCCATCACTTGCAGTGTCTGACAGATTGGCCAACTCTTTTATCATCATCGTGCGAGTAGTTCATTTGTTTCTCTTCAGAGTCTGTACAGTTTGTGCTGATTTTATAATATCAGTCTGACAAAGAACACACACAATTCTCAAATATAACAAGCTATACTAGAACGGGCACTCGGTTGAGCGCATACCTTCGCCGCAGCCACATTTTGGCATTAGTTGCATGCCAATTGGATAAAAATTGACCGCGCTATGGTATAAAGAAGATGTTGACCTTTTTATGACATTGAACTTTGACCCGATCGATCCCAAAGCCTAATCAAATGGTACCCGGATAATTACCAATCATCCCACCAAATTTCATGCGATTCAAAGAAGAGTTTGACCTTTTCATGACTGACTTTGACCTTTGGCCCGATCGATCCCACAATCTAATCAAATGGTCCCCGGATAATAACCAATCATCCCACCAAATTTCATGCAATTCGGTTTAATACTTTTTGAGTTATGCGAGTAACACGTATACAAATAAATTAATTAATAAATACACGGCGATCAAAACATAACCTTCCGCATTTTCAATGCGAAGGTAACCAACAGCCTGGATGAAGAGACTTGGACTGCATCCACCGCAGGACCACACACACACACACACACACACACACGTGTCCACATCAAACCACAAAGCTGCCAACGCATCAGACATTCTTGTATTTTTTTAGCATCAACATCCCTCAAACATTTCAGGAGCAGTCGACAACAAATGTGGCGCCAGAGAACCTAAAACCAGCTTCTCCTGCTGCGGATATCAATAATTACTGCGCGTCAACGCCACCTCACAAACCGGCCAGTCGGCTCCACATCAACTTGTGAGTGGACGTATTTTAATCGGTGACCTTTGCTCAAGAGCGCTATCCGTCCCCAGAGGAGACTAAAGTGCTGAACGAGGCCGATGCGGCACAACATAAAGCTGAAGATGTTTTCTTCCAAGTTGAAGTGTTGCTTTCAGCACTACGAAGACATAGCGGCCAAACAGAAGTATCAAAGTTTCATCAGAGCGGAGTGCATCAGGAAGAGGCAGGAGCTCTTTCCGTGAGCGCGATATATTCGTCACTCGGAAAGCAAAACAGAATGAAGCGTCATGTCGGGTTAACAAACGGTAAATATCTCTACAGTTATTAGTGTAAGTTTCATTTCAATGAGAACTCAATCACTTAACACCTCAATTTGCTATTTGGGGCGGCTTTGAGGGGTCTGGCCCTCAAAAAGGTCACAAGGGAAAATTAGATAATTGTTTCTAGCTGCTTGTCTCGCCCAGTAGCGTCTGGTGGCTAATGTTAGCATGTTTTAATTAGATATTGCTCCAACACTGTGTGGCCTGACAGTTCAATACACAATCTAAAATACATATTTAACCTGTGCTATGAATCAGTCCAGTTTGTTTCAGTGCGAGTTGCCTATTTTTGGAAACGTCTCCCTTCTCTTGAATATAATAGGACTATATTGCACCACAAGCCGATTGCCATATAGTGCCATTATATCTGTAAAAAAAAAGGACATATTTCCGACAGATATTTTAAAAAACAATCTAGATTCATAAACAGCATGACAGGTACGAGTAAAACGTTTTTTTTTTTGATTGAGAGGTGAATTTAGTTAAATTATATAATATTTTGTTTCTTAACCCTTGTGTTGCCTTAGGGTCATTTTGACCCAAATCAATATTACACCCTCCCCCCGCCTTAGGATTAATTTGACCCCATTCAATGTTTAATGTCGGTGTTCTTTCGGTAGTCAACAAACAAACATAAAGTGCCTCACACTGAAACTTGGAAAATAATATTAATTCTAATAATTTTCTGGAGGTTTTAATTGCTGGCGTCAAATTGAACCCAAAGGGTAAAATATGTTAGTAAATATAAAGGTAACAGGAGGGTGAAACATTGAATCGGGTCAAAATGACCCAAAGGCGGGGGGAGGGTGTAATATTGATTAGGGTCAAAATGACCCTAAGGCAACACAAGGGTTAAGCTGCTGTCACAATACACTTTAGCACAGATTTGTTGAATCAATATTTTACCTTCAAGTTCATCTTACTTTGTCTTATTTATATTACACATGGTATCAAAGACTTGACAACATTGAAATGTAATAAGTCATTCATTACCTTTAATTTCCTTTCAAATTAAATCTCAGACGTCATTTATTCAAAAGTATATATACACTACCGTTCAAAAGCTTGGGGTCACTTAGAAATGTCTTTATTTTTCAAAGAAAAGCACTGTTTTTTCAATAAATATAACATTAATCAAAAATACACACTATACATTGTTAATGTGGTAAATGACTATTCTAGGTGGAAGTGTCTGGTTTCTAATGAAATATCTCCAGAGGTGTATAGAGGCCCATTTCCATCAACTATCACTCCAGTGTTCTAATGGTACATTGTGTTTGCTAATCGCCTTAGAAGACTAATGTCTGATCAGAAAACCCTTGTGCAACTATGTTAGCACAGCTGAAAACAGTTATGCTGGTGATATAAGCTATACAACTGGCCTTCCTTTGAGCTTGAAGTTTGAACAAAATGAATACTTCAAATATTAATCATTATTTCTAACCTTGTCAATGTCTTGACTATATTTTCTATTCAATTTTCAATTCATTTGATAAATAAAAGTGAGTTTTCATGGAAGACACAAAATTGTCTGGATGACCCCAAACTTTTGAACGGTAGTGTATTTTTTTTTTTACTAAATAGACTAATATAAGGGTGAGAAATGTAAATGTATGCAATCTCTGTTGGCAATAATCTCTTCATACGTCTATCCAGGGGAGTTGATTGAACATGCGGCTCCCTGCTGCACACGCACACAATTACAGTCACAGATGGGAGCTCCCAGTTCCCCCCCAGTGTCGTTCTGGTGAACGCGGAGCATGTCCACGCTTGTTGTTGAATTAGTCATTCAATTTCCTTCCCATGTCGAACATCCCTGCTGCGACAAGGGGTTCCAACTCTCGACTCTCTGGTCACGATGCCGTCTTCCCTGACACGGCTCCATAATTGTCTGATTCTCATCTGATTTCTTATTCCAATAATAAACATCTCAATATTAAAAACCAAATAAAACCTTGAATAATTGACCTAAATAACTGGAGGCCTCGAAGGAATTAATGCGTGTTGTGCCATCTACCGGCATAAATACTTAATGATGTATATATGAAAAGTATTGCCTGTATGTTCTATAAAAAATGTTTGAGTACAGAATTATCAAAAATTGTCCCTCATCCCTAAAACGTGTTCGTGGTTACGGGAGAAGAATGCATTCTGAAGGGCGAACAAAAATGGTTTAAAATAATTTATACATTCAAGGCAACATGTTAGACTTATCAATGTATGACACCATTATCAATTCTTAGATTAAAATGATTAATTACAAAGAAAAACAGCGACTTAATTTAATATTCTCTCATTAAATCACACATGTAGTCTGACTTTGCCCAGTGTATTATCTTCTGTAGATCCTAATAATTTTTTGTAGGACAAGTTCTTACATTCTTTCTTGAAATATGCAAAATGAGGTGGCTGAGGAAATTCTCACGATAATGTTGAGGGACTTTACGAGAAATCTACAGACGCAAATAGACCACGTAGAAAAATGAACACCTTTAGTGTTCCTCCATGTTTTCATCCCACTCGTCTGAAAGATGCAGATTCAAAACATGATATGATATATACCTTTATTCGTCCCAGTGGGGAAATTTCAAAAACATTGATCAGTGCATAGAAAAACATGTTTTGCCCGATGTGTTTTACCTACATCTCAAATCATTCCAGCATGTGCAGGATGCACGCGCTCCATCAAGAGCGTGCAACAGTGGATGTAGTCCTGACTATAAAACAGATGTACGAATAGACAGAGCTATACATTTTTTCTGTTGATGTCGTTTAGTCTTAATTTCTGTTTCCCTGTTTAAAAAAAAATAAGACTAAAATATCAATCCTGTTTTAACTGCGAGTACACAAAGAATATGAACTGGAAACTGTGATAAATATTCATTCTATACAATGTGTATACAAGGAAAATGAACTGTAGACTGTAATACATTTTCATCAAGAAGGGGTCTGGGTCTTGGCCAAGTTGGCTCACTGGCTACAATCCAACCGCCCTTCCTGAAGAGTGAAAGCAAAACCCCAGAAAGAAGAAAGAGGTGAAGAACCCGGCAGCCGGTGTCTGCAGCTCAGCCAATGGATTTGTGACCACGTTCTAAATATGAAGCCATTACTGCACGTTTATATTAAATCTAAAGCTCTCTGCCTATTAAAAAAGGGGGATCTATGTAATAATAGGTTTAACATTCAAATGTCCACCTCAGGGTTGGAGACCTCGTTGTGTATAGTAATGCTACGGTTTAAATCCACGTCTGTCCTCGGGTCATCGTTTTATCTTCACCGACATACGCCGCGATCAGCGGACGTGTTCGAGCTGCGGTTCATCCTCGGGTCCAGGTGGACGGTCTGAATAAATTCCCTCGAGGTGTTCCTCAGATATGTCTCTTTCGCTCCAGTGTGTGGGTGGGGAGGGCGTGCGTGCCAACGTACGGAAGGACAATCTAAAAACACGACGCCTCTGGCCACGGCCGTGCCAGGATTTTATTTATTTTTTACTGCGAGTCAGATACACGTCGTGGAATTACATTTTCTAAATCAAAGTTCACATGTACTCTATACTTTAAAAAGGAGGGGCGAACAAATGTCAGAGAATTACAGAGAGCTCCACATCTTCTCCTTGGCCTAAAGGTGCGTTCACACCAAAAGCTACAACTTCCTCTTGACAAAGACAGACTCAAAGTAGCCGGCTCCCTTTCATCTCTCACATGCCTGAAGCCTGTGGCTGTGTTTCACATCATTGCATTGAGTACTCGGCTCTGATTGGACAGTTATCTTCTCCTGACTGCAATAAAGTCGTTCATTTCCTGAGTGTTGTGTTCATCGGGTTCATAGCGAAGACGAAAACAGACTTTTTAGGTATTAAAGAGAACAGCTGGCGAACGAATCCAAACGGTGAATGTCACTGTGGTTATTGCATTTTTGGGGTTGCGCTCATGGTTGAATGTATGTTTATTTGGAAATGTTAAATAATAATAAATAATTAAATAGAAACGTTGGTTGACGTGGTCGTCCATGTGGCCGTTGTTTGGCGCTCCTTTGAGACGCGTCTCCTCTCGAGTAAAGGTGCGTTCACACCAAAAGCGATGCGATTTTTCATGTCGCCCAAAACGCGTGAGTTTACTCGCTCGACCGTTCGCCGTGTTCTCGCCATGAGCGTCGAGACGCTCCGCGAGGGGCGGGGCTTATCTCCGTGTCTCGTCTCCGTAGAGACCGTTATCATCTCCTCCATCCACCAGAATAACTCACCACTAGTTCTGCTTTATACTTGTTGTGGACGTCCCACACACTGACGCCCTCGTGTTTGGGTTGATGACATCACCCGTAGGCTCACTCAGCTCGGTCACTTTCACCGATGAAGTCACTGTTACGTCTGAAAGACTTCCGCTTCCATCTACGAGAGAGAACTCAAGAGCCGATTGGCCCGAGTTGCGAGATGACGCCTCAAAGTTGAAATATTCAAGCCGCACCGAGGATGCCGATCGAAATGTGACGCAGGGACGTTCTGAAACCATTTTAAAGGTCATCAACTCCTCGCCAATGGGAGACGTATTTTCATCGTAGCTTCCGTCACGGGGCCCTCTGGTTATGGAGTGCGATCACATGGTCAGTCCAGCAAAGATCACGCGAGAAAACCGACCGAAAGGCAACAGATCTTTTGCCAACTTGCTGCAAACGGCGGAATTTCTGGTTCTCGCACAACTGTCGGATACATAAGCCGCTTTCTCCTTTTTAGAAAAACCCAATTTACAACAGAATAATGCGAGATGGCCACATTAAGTAGAGGAGGTCACGGCAGTCCAGAGCTTGATCTCGAGTGTGAACGAGGAGAATCGGCTGCAGACAAAGTGGACGGGCAAACAAAACGGGACGAATGGGATAAAAGAGTCCAAATAATAAATATGTTGCATAGCGGTGGTGTGCGGCGCGCTAATGAGGCTGTCGGGAGAGAAGAAGCGTGGATGAGAAATGGCTTAGCGCTGACGTTCAGTCGACAGCAGCCTCTCGGCGCTGATTGTTCTATTCAGTATAGCGATGAGGAGAAGAGCCTTGTTATCAGTGTCGCCACACTGATGTCCCGTATTGGGGTTTTTAATGAACTTTTGACCACAATTGTACTGCTTTACGTCCACAGACGTGTCAGCGTTAGGTTTAAAAAAAGAAAAAAGAACGTACGATATTGCGTCACAAAGCTCGTAGATTGATGCGGCGGTTTTCACGCCACGCAGCAGCCGACTACGCAATCCTCTACAGCACAGGTGTCAAACACAAGGCCCGGGGGCCGAATCCGGCCCACCACGTCATTTTATGTGGCCCCTGGAGAAAAAAATAAATCCTATACTTTTATTTTGAAGGATTCAAATGAAATGGGGTTGTGTTATAATATTAGAGAAATGTTCTTATGTACAATATTTCTACTCTTAAACAAACTATAATCAAATGCAAAGAGAGTTTGAGTTACACTGGCCCTTTAAGAGGCATCCATGATGCTGAAGTGGCCCACGGAGAAAATGAGTTTGACACCCCTGCTCGACAGGCCCAGTATAACCAGTACCACCAGTAGACCCAGGAATCAGTCCTTGTTGGATTCTCATGATTTATGTCTTAAAAGAGTCTGTTACCAATTCAGCATTGCACACATTTAACAATGTTGGACTCCCGGTGGATTGTTAAAAAAAAAAAAATCCAGAGCAGATCCAGAGATATCATGTTTTAATTCTCTCGGTACCTGTTGCCTACATTTCCCACAATGCATCTGCAACGCCAAAAGTTTCATCTGGGTTGCGGTTTTAATTAATTTAGCATATTCTGATGCAACTTGGCTGGCTTTAAACATTGTCGTCATGAAAAGGATCCACGGGTTTACTGACGAACGTTAAGGTGTCTCGATTGACGGAGGAGTCCAAACTATTCTGAACCTCCGCCACATTTAGTCACTAAAATGTGCCAGACTTTATCCTGAACTCTCGTAGGGATCCCCTGGCTCCCAGAGATACAAATATGTCGGGTTGAATTCCAGGAGAATGTGCAAAACATTATGCACAAGAGATTCAGAATATTTATATTTGATGAAATGCCGCAGCCATAAAAACACAGTATCTTGGTGTGAATCCTCAAGTCAGCAGTAAATACTGTCGCTACGACTAGATGCTGCAACAGGCAGAAACAGGATATATAAAATAATTCTGTGGAAGCTTTTGACCTTTATAAATGGGATTCCAGAGGAAATCATGAGTTTAAGAGGTTAAGATGAAATGAAGAACTGGCTGGATATGAGCAGCTGCCCTCAGGTCATCCAGGATCCACCTGCTGTACGATATCAACACGCACCTTACAGCCGAGGGCACGTTGGCGTTGCATCAACCCGTCAGACCTGGTGACCTGCACAGTTTGAGAGGAATCCTTCTGACTTGTCCAACTGAAGGACGGAAGAAAGAAAAAAAACATACCAGACTTTTAATAAATGGTCCAAACATGCGTAAAAGAAATATGGACTGGGTTTGAGATTCTTCTACCGCTATCGCAGTAGCGCCGCGTTGGATGAACGCAAAAAAACGACCGGCGATTTAACAGCATTTGGTCAGTCGGACTGTTGGAGAATCTTCTTTTTTCACTTTTAGCATTATGGCATTGCTGCATATCATTTTTGTTATCTTTATTTAAAAGGGCCCTTGTACAGTTAAAACATAAGTCACCATTTGATGCACTCGACTAGATTGTAGCGACAGCTAATCTGCATCTGCAGTCCCCTGGAGAGACCATAACACAACCATGAAGGTGCGTTCACACCAAAAGAGAAACTTTTTTGGCGCGACCAAATCCCATGAGAAGTCAACGTACAGACGCGTGTGGCTGCGATAGACGCGATATTTTCCCGGGCGGCGCGTTTGGGGCGATGCGATGTGGGTGACACGTTTACAGCGGCGCAATTTTCACCCCGAGTTGAAATATTTGAACTTTGAGGCGGTCATCTCGCAACTCGGGCCAATCAGCTCTTGAGTTCTCTCTCGTAGCTGGGAGCGGAAGTCTTTCAGACGTAACGGTGACTTCATCGGTGAAAGTGACCGAGCTGAGTGAGCCTACGGGTGATGTCATCAACCCAAACACGAGGGCGTCAGTGTGTGGGACGTCCACAACAAGTATAAAGCAGAACTAGTGGTGAGTTATTCTGGTGGATGGAGATGATAACGGTCTCTACGGAGACGAGACACGGAGATAAGCCCCGCCCCTCGCGGAGCGTCTCCACGCTTATGACCTGAACACGGTGAATACTATTAAAAGAAAGTAATACAAGCCATAATAATGTTGCTCCATGAGTACAGTGCAAAGCTTTCTCTGATGATGCAACAAATACATCTCAAGGCAGCGATGTGACAGCGTGCAATATTGAGTCCACTTTGCCAAATGCAACACTCCCCGCGCCTCCTCCCCACGCGCAAGGACCGTTTCATTTGTAACTAGAACGGGCACTCGGTAGAGCGCATACCTTCGCATATCACAAGATTGGGCATTGAATTATGAACATTTTGGCATTAGTTGCATGCCAATTGGATAACAATTGACCGTGCTATGGTAAAAAGAAGATTTTGAACTTTTCATGACCTTGACCTTTGACCCGATTGAACCCAAAATCTAATCAAATGGTCCCCGGATAATAACCAATCATCCCACCAAATGTCATGCGATTTGGTTTAAAACTTTTTTTGTGATGCGAATAACACGCATACAAATAGATAAATTAAAAATAAATAAATACACTGCGATAAAAACATAACCTTCCGCATTTTCAATGCGAAGGTAATGAAGCCTCACACCCACACCTGAGTGGATGATGGACTGACGGAGGAGTGAAAGGCGGCGGCGTAATCTCGAGCTCAGAGAGACGTCCCCGTGATGAGAAGATCACGGGTTTGATCCCCAGGGGCCGGTATTTCAAAACTTGTAATCCAGATCAGAATGATCCGGATAACCAGATCCCCCTTTCCTCAGCCACGGATCAACCTGATCCATCCCGGTATTTCAAAACTTTGCGGGATTGGATCAGAGTGATCCTGATACCGGCAGATTGGGATTTCCAAATCCGGCCCCGCCCCCTGGATCAGACAGGAAACCGGAAACCGGAAACGGCGCGAACATTTTACGTAAAAAAGGAGAAGTTGGCACTAGTGTTGTCTCTAAATCTAAGTATAATATTGATCAGTGTTGATGCGTCCTAAAACGAGATGAAAGGCAATCACTATATTGAGTTAACAAATTACATAAATCCGCACAAAGTTGAAAGAATAGCTCGGCGAAGTCAAATAAAGCCGAGTTCGCGCTAACGCGAGCTAACGCTGCTCCATTGACTTCTGTGTTAAGGAGCTAACAGCTAGTAAAGAGGCTAGCGTCTGTATGTCGCGCTCCACATTTGAATGCATTTACTCGCAATGCATTGTGTGTAGATTTTTAAATGTGTTGTACATATCTCCGATGTGAGGTCCTCGGACAGGGATGTCTATGTGTGCAGTTTGTAAAGCCCTCTGAGGCAAATGTGTAATAATGGGCTATACAAAATATACTCAATTAATTTGCATTTTTAGGAAACAGTTGTCAACAAAAGAGATACAACCTTAATATGCGTTTTCTTTATAGATGTTTGTGGAAAGAGAAGACAGCCAGTTAACACAGAGCTGCTCCAAATGCCATAACCGTTTAAGCTTTGGCTATGAACATTAAGTGTGTGCTGAATGCATGTTGATAAATACATTCGACTGAGTTTTATTTATTTTTGTATTTACATTTTTCACTGTGTTTTCTGAAAAAGAAAGGAACGTGCAAAGAAAATAAACATTGATCAAACAGCAGTCTAGCTATATGTGTATCAAACAATGAACTTTGGGAGCAGTTACACTTTGGCTGGTCCAACCTTTTCATGTAATCTCCCTCAAATCCACCTCTGAGGTGGGATCATGATAATCCTGATTTTTAGGATCAAACTGATCCAGATTTCCCACCAAAGTTTTGAAATACTCAACAGCAGTGGTTAATCCGGATAAAAGGCAGGATTGGATTACCAAATCCGAATCTGAATCTTCAGGATCAGATTTGCTTTGAAATACCCGTTTTTGGGATCTGATCAGGATTTAATCCAATCCAGGAGGATTAATCCTGGTGGATCATTTTGAAATACCGGCCCCAGAGGATCCCCAACCACACATTCACATGCAGACATTTAGTGTGCGTGTGCACTCATTTTATTTGGCACTTTCCTTTGTGAACAAATATTTACCACGATAGTGACCCTAAAAATAGTCCGTTTACAAAAATGTAAAAAAATCTGTCAAACAGAATTGGTTTATTTGACATTTTTACAAATGAGAGCAGGTGTCGGCGAACCTTTTATATCTTCAGTGCCGCCTAATTAGTTCTGCGAGTTAATCAGTGTGCCATGTCAACATTAATTCAATTTAATTCAGTTTATTTGTATAGCCCAATTTCACAATTTACAAATTTGTCTCGGAGTGCTTTGAAATCTGTACACAGACATCCCTGTCCCAAAACCTCACATCGGATCAGGAAAAACTCCCAAATAACCCTTCAGGGGAAAAAAGGGAAGAAACATGTAAGACACACAATCACAAAAATGTAATCTTCAATGGATCTGTCATTTTATTCCATCCCTAAAAGGCAACAGAACATACAGAGCTACATGTTCTGATCCAAGAGACAAATAAGTGAATTTAGTGTGCCCTCGTGAGCGCTACATCCTTTGAGGACCTTTCCCACCTGATCCACCTGATCCACCTGAATCACCTGATCCACCTGATCCACCTGATCCACCTGATCCACCTGATCCACCTGCCGCCCTCCACACACACCCTTGAGAAGACGAGGCGGTCGGTTCCCCGTTTCATTTGCCTCCGGTCGAGCAAGGCTGCGTCCGTGTCTCCGACCGTCTCCCGGCACTAAATCAGAGACGGCGGCGGCGAGCGCCCGGCCGTGGCGGTGACTCCTCTTGTGATATTCTATAGGACCGTCGTCATCGAGCCGAGTGAAATGTACGGCCGCCGAGACTTACGGATCCTCGCAGGGGTCATGGACCCCCGGCTCGCCGGGTGAATCTCACTCGAGAGCCAGTCACTTATTTCCATCTCGCTGACTCGTATCATTGAAAACCTCATTAAGCCGCGACATCAGAGCGCGGTGTTCATTCTGCTCAACCTCCTTTGTTATCAAGCTGTGACAGTTTCCATTCGCAGGTGTTAGATACCGTTGCCGCTTCCTCTCTACTCTCCCTCCTCCTCCTCCCTCCCTTTCTTTCATCCCCCGTGCGAACATGACAGAGAATGTCGCCAGCCGCCGATTTGCAATTTCGTGCAACGCCAGCAAACGGCTGGCGTTAAAAAGAAGCGAGTTAGCTCCACGGTTTGAACTGCAATGCAGCAAAGAGATGACTTCAAGAAGCGCTCTGGAAACGGTGACGCGAGAGCTTCAGCGTTTGCACGAAAGCCGTTCCAGGTTCTTCAAATGACATCAGAAAGACTTTAATGCAAATGTGAGGCGCTGTGAAGTCACTCTGTGGTCGTGTTTATCTCAGCGGCCAGAGACACCAACACGTTCCACGGGGGTGAACTAAATACTCCGTGCAGTCGGTAACGTCATCAAGCCAGTCAAATACATTTTCATACCGGAGACAGACAAACCAGGAGATGCATCTCATGAATATGATCGGCAAGCAGTTGTAGACGTAGAGTTTTCAACTTCAGTGCAAAATGAAAACACAAACGTCAAGAATTCAGAATGAAGGAATGTTCATAGTAACATCCCGACGCCTCCGTCCCCACAGTGCCACGCACTCTCGGGTGTGATGGTAATAGAGTGGGAACAACGACAAAGCCAGGTACATGCGTTGAGAGAATTTTTGATAATGTCTGGTGTGTGTGTGTGTGTGTGTGTGTGTGTGCCGTCCTCCGTTTCCATCTCAACGGTCTCGCTTACTACACTTTGTGGGTTAGACTTCATTTGCAGCACCATCACCGTTCATATCTATACAATCAATGTGCTTATGATTAAATTGTCTACATTGGCACAAATATATATAAATACATGTATATATATAAATGTATATATATAAATAAATATATGTAGAAATAAATATATATATATATAAATAAATATATATAAAAAAAATATATATAAATAAATACATATAAATAAATACATATATATATGGAAAACACTGCAACACACATTGAAGCTCATCCCGACAGCCGCTGCAGCTCTCCCGTTGGTAAACGTCGGATCGATAAACCACAAACGTCCTCAAACAACTTCATTTTAACTCCGTAACAAACAATTGCAATTCTGATGCAGTTCATTACTTTAATTAAATAACCAATCATCTAATTTGTAAAATAAACCAAGGAGCAGCCGTACATGTGACCATTTTAATATAGCACTTCATTGACAGGTGTGTAGGCTCTAACAGTGTAAATGGGAATATGCTCACTTATAAGCAGTTGCTGGCCAGGTTCAGTGTGGATGCTGACCGATGTTACATGATGAGAAGCAACGGAGAATACACGATGTTCCAGGTAAAAGTAAAATGAGTGACATTAGCGAGACACACGGCCCACGCTCGTGTTCTTTTATCGTCACAGAGAGACACCTTCAAGACTGCGGTGCTGGTTGTAATAAAAGGCTCCTCTCGGCTGTGGTTTTGAAACGGGTGTTTTTCTTTTTTCGGCACCACAATACGGCTATTAAATGTCACATTGCGGTTTTAATTAGATTTTCCTTATTACGGTGCGGAGAATGAGTTGGAATACTAAAATGCCAAATGTGGCAGTGATGAAAAGAGAAACTAGAACGGGCACTCGGTAGAGCGCATACCTTCGCATATCACAAGATTGGGCATTGAATTATGAACATGTTGGCATTAGTTGCATGCCAATTGGATACAAATTTACCGTGGTATGGTAAAAAGATGTTGACCTTTTCATGACCTTGACCTTTGACCCGATCGATCCCAGAATCTAATCAAATGGTCCCCGGATAATAACCAATCATCCCACCAAATTTCATGCGAATCAAAGAAGATTGACCTTTTCATGACCTTGACCTTTGACCCGATCGATTACAAAATCTAATCAAATGGTCCCCGGATAATAAACAATCATTCCACCAAATTTCATGCGATTCGGTTTAATACTTTTTGACTTATGCGAATAACACGCATACAAATAAATAAATAAAGACACGGCGATCATAACATTACCGTCCGCATTTTCAATGCGAAGGTAATGAGGTCCAACAGACTCATGGATCCACCGTTGGACCTCGTTTCTCGGTCATTTAATCCTGCGCCCTTGTTAAAGCAGAAGTACAAACAGACTCAGTATTAAACAGTAACTTTAAAGTGAGTCACATTTACCTTTCTATAGAGTTCATTAGGCACAGACACTTTAATCCACATCGTGTTTTAACAGAGACGGATCAGCATCCACTTCAAAATAACAGCTTTCGTGTTTACAGTCTGCTGCCAAACTCAACAATGCTGTCCTCAGGCCACATTGCTTGTGAGGCACCTTGAACAATAAAGTCGAGAAACTCATTTTGACGGCAGTAGAAGAAAAAAGGACGGCAGCAGAAAAGACGTTTGAATTGAATCACAGTCCCTTCGCATGAACAGAAGCGGGTGATCACTGGGATCTCAACCACCTTTTTATTTCAGTCTGAATTACACTGAAATAGGTGTTATATTTTGTCGCTCAAATATATACATTTACTTATAATATTTTGGAACCTGCCGTTGTATTCTACAGAGAATGAAGTCAAAAGATCAGACTGGAGATGGAGCCGCTACACGCCGAGGACTTGCCATTGCCAAGAGAAACAGAAAGCACACATTTCATGTTGCCATATTTACTGGAGGTGACACTATCGAGCCTCCGGGGGGTAAACCATCTTCCTTCAGCCCGCACATGTCGTCAACATAAATAAATGAAACACGGAGGTATCATATAGATCCACATTTCAATTACACAAATCAACCGTTCCAAATCTATGGTGTATTGTTTTGTCCGTCGTAGATTGCTTTGTTTGTTATAGCGTTGGGGTTTTTTCTGATACATTTTCCGCCACAGCCCAAACCGAAGAACAACGCCCGCTCTCTTTACCCATTTCCCCCAGCCACCATTCCAAAGAGGGACCTCTGTTTGGTTCTCAGCGGCGTGATCCTGGCCCAGCAGCGTCCAATCCATCCTTCACTTTGCCTCCCGCCACGGTCAGCACTTCTCTTGATTGCGCCGGCTGCCGTCTCGGAATTAAGCCCCGAATTTGACAACAGAAATAAATAAAGGGTTGCGAATGATGAAGCTCGGAACAGATTTCTTCAATCGTCCTGGCATCCTGCCATGCGGGACGTGTCTAACCATAAGGGTCATCGGAGAAATCAACATTATTTAAATAGAAATACAGAGGATTAAATACTAGAATCTTTGGAATTAAGAACACAGTATGAACAGTTCATGATCTAAACAATATTCCACAATCTGAATTTCAGCTTGGGCCCTTTTTTATTCTCCAAATAGTCCATATTTCATTTATTTGACTGTCAACCTTCCTGTCAGAACTGCATGAATCAGCGTCATCTTTCGAAATGTCAGCATTAACCAGCATCAGCTTGAATCACATTTTCTCTCTTATTGTGCAGACGACACATTTGAGCATTTCTAAAGGAAGTTATATTTCTCTCGCATTAAAGGAGATGCATCAAGCCACACAGATCATCATTCAACAACTGAAAAGACACATTATTATTCTTTTTACAGCGTTTTGTCAGCCAATGTCATCACGTTCTCCTAAGAAGCTTTGTAACTCCCTTTCATTGCAAAATGTGTCACGGCTTCCAAACAGTGGCCGACATCTCCCTGTGGAGGGAAGCTCCTCACACGCAAACCGCTTTCAAACAGCCACTAAAATAGAAATTGATTTGCTCATGTCCACCTACTTCTCGCCACTGACACTCAGGAGATGTTTGAATTTTTGGGCTCTTGGTCTCCGTTATTAATGTGTGAATCTGTGTTAAAATCAAATGGAAAGGTTTCCCTGAAGGACGTCATCCGAGTGTAATTATATGTCCCTCCTTAATAAGCAAAGCATCAGAATTGCATCTAATTTAATAAACTGCTGAATACATTATAGCTTCTCTCTCTCTAAGTGTGTGTACAGTCAAATAATGATCTTTGTCTTTTAATGTCTCTTTTCTGCCTTTATTCGCAATGCAAAAGCTCCTAAAAATCAACCTTGATCTGCAAATAAATAACTTTTGTCCAGTGATATTCAAGTTGTTAAGAACATTTTTAAAGTATATTGTCGTGCAGTAAAGGCATGTAAGAAAATGCCCCCTGTATTTTAAAGGATGCTAACTTTAGGAACACAAGGTTTTCACAGGACTCTTTCCGTAAAAAAATATCCACTTCTGAGAACAAGAACTTCCATTATCAGTGTTATGAATCATGACAGTATAGTGCATCCTGTAATTAATAATCATTTTATTTCATCTCCAAAAGCTTTATAGCTTTTGACAAAAAAAAAAAAAAAAACCTGATTTAGTCTGTGCTCAGCCAACAATTACCAAGCAAATTAGACTCGGTGCTTCCAAGCTGCTCAGATGTGTGCCGTCCATTAAAAGCACAGACGACTCGTATTGGCAAAGCGTTGCAGAAATTGAGGGAAAGCCTCATTACCGGGTTGGTTTATTGGACTTCCGCCTGCTCCCATTATGTGAAACGGTGTTTTAGATGAGCCGAGCACTGCGGTCAGCACAACGCCGTCCCGGGAAGAGGTGCGTTTGGCGTTCGTGCTCCACGACGCTCCCCCTCAACGACATCTTCCTCTCCAGATGCACTAATGAGGCCGAGAGTCGAGCGGCTGTCCGGGCTGAAACGTGCTGCTGAGCGGTGTTTATTTTGATTTTGCGCATGTACAGAGGAAGTCTTATGCTTTAAATTAATACATATAGAAAGATATTGTAAAAGGAAATATTAGGGAGAATATTGATATTGTTGTTAATGTGTTATGAAGCATAGGGGGACTGTTTACTCTATGCAAATGTAAATGGCAAGAATTAATGTATGAGAGTGAATGTTAGTTAGTATTTCAGATTGTGGAAGCAGGTTGAAGCCCGTGAAGTGACTTTAATGCAGACAATAACAGACGGGACTTTTATTGTGAAAATACTTGTTTAGCGACTTGACCGGAAGTGACGTTTTGACCCGGGGGTCGTGACCTTTGACCTCTCCATTCTGATAGTGGGACTTTTATCCAACAGGAAGGTGTTAGAGGCTGAACTACCTTTGAGAGGAGCTGATTGGCTGATTCTGGGACTAAGACTCTGTACCGGGGAAAGATCGTTCTCTTTGGTCTTGACCCGGGTTCTTCCAGCTGGTTCCTGTTGAGCCCGGATCACAACGAAACCCACGATCCTGAGCCTCCATTGTTTGTTTACACTTCTTGCCATTTAAATATCGTTAAACTTAATTCACGCCATCCGGAGCCTGATGTCCATCATCTGCCAAGTGCCCGGTTTCAGTTCCTCTTATAGGGCGTTCCGGGCAAAACCTGCGCGGCCTGCCGATTCCACGTCGTCACGTCTTTGTGCGCCCATCAGCCTCTCCTTTCATGTCAAATTGTTGCTGGAATAACTGGTGCTTTCCACTCGTGTGAGCGCGAAAAAACCTAGTTGTGACAATTTACGCAAAACTTCTTTTGAAGAAAAAAAAAAAAAAAAAGACATGCCAACTAAATTCAATTCAATTCAATTCAGCAATTCAAATTACAAATTTGTCTCGGAGTGCTTTACAATCTGTACACATAGACATCCCTGCCCCAAAACCTCACATCGGACCAGGAAAAACTCCCAAATAACCCTTCAGGGGGAAAAAAAGGGAAGAAACCTGGAGGAGAGCAACAGAGGAGGATCCCTCTCCTAGGATGGACAGATGCAATAGATGTAATGTGTACAGAAGGACAGATTTAGAGTTAAATACATTCAATGAATATGACAGAGTGTATGAATAGTTCATAGTAGGCATATTCCACGATGGAGACCTCCACGATCCATCAGGCAGATGGCGGTGGGAGGAGGAGGGCGGAGTCTCAACAGGACAGTGGCGTAGTCATGAGCAGGAATTCCACGACCCAGACGATCCATCAGGCAGATAGATCTATGCCGCCTCATAGGGTCCGATGACCCCATGAGACGAAAGTCAAAAGGACTTCCGAGGAGTAAGCAGAGTTAGTAACGTGTGATTGAGAGATGAAAATTCATCCTTAAGGAGAGAAAATAGAGGAGATAGGTACTCAGTGCATCCTAAAACGTCCCCGGCAGCTATAAGCCTATAGCAGCATATCAAGGGGCTGGACCAGGTGAACCTGATTCAGCCCTAACTATAAGCTCTGTCAAAGAGGAAGGTCTTAAGTCTACTCTTAAACGAGGTGACTGTGTCTGCCTCCCGGACTGAAATTGGAAGCTGGTTCCATAAAAGAGGAGCTTGATAACCAAAGGCTCTGGCTCCCATTCTACTTTTTAAGACTCTAGGAACTACAAGTAGTCCGCATTTAGTGAGCGAGCTCTAGTGGGGCAATGTGGTACGACAAGCTCCTTAAGATATGATGGAGCATCACCAATCAAGGCTTTGTAGGTTAAGAGAAGAATTTTAAAAGTGATTCTTGATTTTACTGGGAGCCAGTGCAGAGCAGCTAGTGCAGGAGTGATGTGATCTCTTTCTTAGTTTTAGTGAGAACACGAGCTGCAGCATTCTGGATCAACTGGAGGGACCTAAGAGATTTATTAGAGCAGCCTGCTAATAAGGAGTTGCAGTAATCCAGTCTCAAGTAACGAACGCTGAACCAATTTTTCTGCATCTTTTGAGACAAGATGTGCCTGATTTTGAAATATTACGAGATGAAAGAATGCAGTCCTTGAGATTTGCTTTACGTGGGAGTTAAAGGACAAGTCCCGATCAAAGATAACGCCAAGATTCTTTACAGTGGTGTTGGATGCCAGGCAATGCCGTCTACAGAATCCACATCACCAGATAATTGATCTCTGAGGTGCTCAGGGCCGATTAAAATTACTTCGGTTTTGTCTGAGTTTAACATCAAGAAGTTGCAGGTCATCCATGTTTTTATGTCTTTAAGACATGCTTGAATTTTACAGAGTTGGTTGCTCTCCTCTGGTTTTATCGATAAATATAGTTGAGTGTCATCTGCATAACAATGAAAGTTTATGGAGTGTTTCCTGATAATATTGCCCAAAGGAAGCATGTATAAGGTAAATAAAATTGGTCCAAGCACAGAACCTTGTGGAACTCCGTGATTAACGTTGGTGGTTATCGAGGCGTCATCGTTTACAAATACAAACTGAGATCGATCTGATAAATAGGATTTAAACCAAATTAGTGCCGTGCCTGAAATGCCAATCGACTGCTCCAGTCTCTGTAACAGGATGTCATGGTCAATGGTGTCGAATGCAGCACTAAGGTCTAACAAGACCATCACAGAGAGGAGTCCTTTATCTGCTGCCATTAAGAGGTCATTTGTAATTTTCACCAGTGCCGTCTCGGTGCTGTGGTGTTTTCTAAATCCTGATTGAAATTTCTCAAATAAACTATTATGATGTAGAAAGTCTTACAACTGATTTGACCACTTTCTCAAGGATCTTGGAGAGGAAGGGGAGGTTAGAGATCGGTCTGTAGTTAGCCAATACCTCTGGATCCAGAGTGGGCTTCTTCAGGAGAGGTTTAATAACAGCCACCTTGAAGGAGTGTGGTACGTGGCCTGTTAGCAGAGACACATTGATAATATCTAATAGAGAGCCGCCAATTAAAGGCAAACGTCTTTAAGCAGCCTCGTCGGGATGGGGTCCAAGAGACAGGTAGACGTGTTCAAGTAGAAACCGTTGAAAATAATTGGTCACGGTTGATAGGAGAAAATCCTCCAAATATACACCAGGGCATACAGCGGTTTCCAAGGCCATTCCACTTGAGAACAGATTGGCACTGGTTATGGGCAAGAGATTATTAATCTTGTCCCTAATAGTTAAAATCTTTTCATTAAAGAAGTTCATAAAGTCATTACCACTAAGGTTTATAGGAATGCTCGGCTCCACAGAGCTGTGACTCTCTGTCAGCCTGGCTACAGTGCTGAAGAGAAACCTGGGGTTGTACTTATTTTTTTCTATTATTGATGAGTAATAGGCTGCTCTGGCATTACGGAGGGCCTTCTTATATGTTTTAAGACTATCTCGCCAAACTAAGCGGGATTCTTCGAGATTAGTTGAACGCCATATGCTCAAGCTTTCGTGACGCTTGCTTCAGTTTGCGGGTCTGAGGGTTATACCAGGAGCAAACCTCCTTCCTCACTGTCTTCTTCTTCAGAGGGCTATCGAGTCCAGTGTCATTCTCAGAGAGCCTATGGCACTGTCAACAAGATGATCAATCTGGGACGGACTAAAGTTAGACCAGGAGTCCTCTGTTATATTGAGACGTGGTATCGAATCAAATACAGAAGGAATCGCTTTAAATTTAGCTACAGCACTATCAGTTAGACATCTAGTGTAGAAACTTTTGACTAACGGAGTACACCCGTAGTATAAATTCAAAAGTTATGAGGTTGTGGTCTGACAGAAGAGGATTCTGTGGGAAGACGCTCAAATGCTCAATGTCAACGCCATAAGTAAGAACAAGATCAAGCGTGTGGCCAAAGCTGTGAGTGGGTTTCTGTACTCTGACAGAAGCCAATCGAGTCCAACAAGGAGATGAATGCAGCACTAAGGGAATCATTATCAAGATTCACATGGTTATTAACATCTCCAGGAATAATAACTTTATCGGTTTTAAGAACCAAACTTGATATAAATTCTGAGAATTCAGATATAAACTCTGAATATGGACAGAATCACAAATCGAATTGGCTGTAGTGTTTTCCAGGTTGGATGTGAAAGACTAAGAACAAGGCTTTCAAATGAGGTGTAGTGTAATTTTGGTTGAGGATTAATTAATAGGCTCGATTCAAAGATGGCTGCTACTCCACCTCCTCGACCGGTGCCTCGAGGAATGTGAGTATTAATATGACTTGGAGGAGTCGATTCATTCAGGCAGACATATTCTTCATGGCTCAGCCAGGTTTCAGTTAGGCAACATAAATCAATGTGATTATCTGATATTAAATCATTCAGTAACACAGCTTTAGATGACAGAGATCGAATATTTAGGAGACCACATTTAATAGACCTATTTTGTTGCACTGCTGAAATAATTGTGTTAACTTGTATAAGGTTATTGTGTACGACTCCTCTTCTGCTTACTTTTGATTTATTTAATTGAAGTGGCCGTGGGACAGACACAGTCTCTACCCTAAAGTCAAGGGTGGGTAACTGCTCGAATGGAAGAGCAGAGAAGGGTGTTAAACTACAACTCTGCTCCCGGTTCCTGATCTGAACCCTGGGTTGTCATAGATTAAGTCCGTGATCAACTTGGTCATATTCGCAGAAATGAGACGCTCCGTCCAACGTGGGATGAATGCCGCCTCCTCATCAGATCAGGTTTTCCCAGAAAGTCTTCCAGTTGTCTACGAGCCCACATTATTCGCTGGGCACCACCTCGACAGCCAGCGGTTGAAAGACGACATTCTGCTATACAATTCGTCTGTCTGCAAATTTGGGAGAGGGCCAGAGAAAATTACGGTGTCCGACAACGTCTTGGCATAAGCACACACCGATTCCACATTAATTTTAGTGAGTTCCGAGCGGCGGGCTCGGGCGTCATTACCACCGGCGTGTATTACAATCTGACTGTATCTCCGCTTATCCTTAGCCAGCAGCTTCAAACAAGACTCCACGTCGCCCGCTCTGGCCCCCGGGAGGCACACGACTCTGGTCCGTGGCTTCGCTATTTTCACGTTCCTGACTATAGAGCTCCCGATAACCAGGGTGTGTTCCTCAACGTCCGACTGCAACACAATGGAGCGGTTGAACTCTGACTTTCAATACTTTCATCCAAACTCATTACCCTCCCGACCCTTTCGTTTCACAGCGTTTTCCCCAACGTAGGACTAAGTTTCCCGCCTGCGTCGACGCTCCGAGTTCTGAAGGGAGCGAGGAGGCTTTATGGCCGCCGACACCGCCCCGTTTCATTGGGTCACCATTCTTCCTATAAACTGAGCTCCATTAAGTCCAATACACGAAATACATTACGATCCATCATCACCCTCTTTCTATTTCTGTCCTCTGCAGCCAAATATCTCCGGTCATCATTCCAATAAAACCGAGCGAGTGAATCGGGCCACCGGAACGTCAGTGAATGCCGCCGTGTGTCGATGGCGGTGTGGAGGAGAGAGGTGGTTTATAACAGGGATGATTCAAACGGAGAGGGAAGAAATAATATGTGGCTTATTCGTGATTATTTGAGATATTTCAACCGGGGCCACTTGGAGTCTCACTCGAAACACATCTCAGAGACGTAAGAATAACTGCCTTTGATTGATATTCTCGGTGCGACGGTGCTTACTGCAACAATTCAGAGTCTAAAAAATATATTTTAAAAAAGGTGGTCTATTGAAATTCAGATTCAGGCTTGCCCTAGTTTTCCCTCATACATTTATATTGTTTGGGGCGGGGCTTGGGAACGGGGACTTATCGGGAAAAGATGCTATCTTATAAACAAGTGTGTGTGTGTGTGTGTGCAGTCAAGTACCTTTCCCCCGTTCTTTTGGCGCTATGATATCTCCGGTTACCAAGAGAGGCAGGCAATCCAGATCATTCTGCCTGTAATCAGCTTTTTGTTTGCACTGCTGACAGCGGCATGACTGCCAAAGAACTTCCACTGCATGGCAAAGATGAACCGATACACGTTCCTGCAGAAAATCTGTGATCATGCGGAGAAAATGACACCATAGGTAATTCTCTGTGCCGGATTCATTTGTATTTGTGTGTGTGTGTGTGTGTGTGTGTGTGTGTTAACATGAAGGAAATGGAGGCCGGCTCAACGATGTGTGCGCACGACTTCAACCGCTACTCCGTTCGCATTTAATTTTAGTGATGTGATTTTGCGAAAGATGCCAAAATTAATTGAAAAGCTCAGCAGGCGGCGGTGCATAACAGGCTTATGATTTTGTGTCTCAAGATTGAGTGCGACTCACGATGCGTCGTTGAGACATTGTGGAGATGAAGAAGAAAAAAACGAGAAGCCATCACTCCAAGTCAATAGCAATACTGTATAAATGTACTAACTACTAAGACTTTGTACATAATCTCCTGCTCACTCATACTTCCATATCGTACTTATTGTGTGGAAGTGTGGGGTTCGACCTATAAAACCTTTTTAAATTCAACAGTTGTGTTACAAAAACGTGCGATACGCATCATGAATAATGTCGGCTACTATGAGCACACAAACCCTTTATTTTACAGATCACGTGTTATGAAATTTAATGATTTGGTTTATTATAAAATAATGCAGCCAATGTCCAGAGCTAAAGCGAAGTCACTGCCTGACTGTGTACAAAGTTTATTTTCAATACACGAGTGTAAATATGATTTGAGATGTTTGTAAGTTTACGGGACAAAAGGCTAAAAAAGGGATTAAAAGAAGATGTATTCCAATTATGGAATAATGTTGAAATGGATGTAAGAATGGTGAACTCCGTTTTGGTTTTCAAGGGAATTATTTATAAAACAATTCTTGAGAGTTCTAAATGTAATTAAAAACGTATTAATATGGAAGATCTATGTGGTAGTATATATAAATATATATATATTTTGTTTTTGTTTATTGTTGTTGTTTTATTTTCTTCTTTATTTTCTGATTTATTTTTATTTCTATTTAGTTTAGGAATTTATAAGCATTTTTTGCTTCGACCTATACCTTTTCAGTCTTTCTCTTTTGTATATTATATAGGATAATATTGTATTGTATTTGATTTGATTGACTGAATAAAATACAAAATACAAATACTTCAAAGAATACGGTTTCAAATGCCGGTAACCGAACGACCACGGAGGACGTCATCAGACGCCAAGACTAGGAGACGGGACGCGACCCGATTAGCATCAGATGCACGTTGAACCACGACCGCCCGGGTCCGTACAGAAGCAGCTAGTCAACGGCGCCGCTCACTCCCGATGAAGCAAGACGGTCGAAATGAAATTGAGCTTGCACAGAATTAAACCGCCGTTGTTCCTGGTCTCAAACACAGCGCTGCATGCAAATGGCTGTCGGCTCACTGAGACTAGACGGCTGTTCACTCGGGGACGCTCCACGAGTCCCTGCCAGATGGGGCGAGGAGAGAGGAGGACAGGGAGATTAGACTTGGGCAAATAACAGCCAGACAGATTAGGGTTTCTTGCCGATACGTATATAAATCTATAAAATTAAAGTTGGGTATCGGAGTGAGATGATGAACTATATCCAACATTTACCGTTTCACTGCCGAGTGTGAAACAGTATTATTTCCTAATGCGGCGTCAAAAGACAATAATGCATATAAAGTTGACCGAGGGTCCTTTTTAAAAAAGGTTGCATTATGACCAAGTTAACCCTCCTGTTACCTTCACATTTACTAACATATTTTACCCTCGGGGTCAATTTGACCCCAGCAATTAAAACCTCCAGAAAATTATTAGAATTAATATCGTTTCCCAAGTTTAAGTGAGAGGTACTTTATGTTTGTTTGTTGACTACCTAAATAGCCCTTTAAAGAAATAAAAAAGTTGATATTTCTTATATGTTTGACAGTGAAATTGACCCCAAAGAACACCGATGTTAAACATTGAATGGGGTCAAATTGACCCTAAAGGTAACAGGCGGGTTAAGAAGTGTGCCGTGTTTTAGCGCCGATGCAGTATTGGTATGGAAGTAATGTCTTAATCAAGATGACATTAAAAATTAATCATGCAGGAGAAGACATGCAGGTATAAATGCCCAAAATCTTTTGAGAATATTAACTGCTATGAAAGAAAAAAGAAAAATAAAGGTCTTTGATCTTCCCGCTTCATCTCTAATTCATTCTCCAGGTTAACTCATAAAGTCGGGTTCTGAGTGTAAATTATGCACGTGTTTTTTTATAATCACTAATGTGTGCAATTTTACATCTGCTCCTGATGGAGTAATGACTGAGTAAATGCTGTGGATGAATAATCGCATCGAGCTCCCACTGACACACTGAAACGAACAAATTAAAGTTGATTCAGCGGAGAGAAAACACACAAATCCTTCAGTGCGTTGCGAGCTTCTTTGAGACGCCGGCACCGGCTTCTCCAACTGTTCCCTTCCCCTCGTATCCCTTCAGACATGCAGCGCATTACTTTCGAAAGGCTGCGTTTCCATTTCACGTCAAAGCGGCAGGTCAAATTATCACCTGTGGGAAAAAGAAAAAAATACTTTGTGCAATGTTTCGCAAATCGGAGAGAACAGGTGGGACTCGCAGGGCCTTCGTGAAATATTGATCTCTGTGTAACTGTGTACCGAGGAGCAGCAGCGTAGGAGGGATCCTGCATGGCAACAACAGAGACCGGAGGCAAAAACAACAAAGCAAAATATTGCCTGCAGCTGCACACTCAAAATGCACCTTTCCTCACCAACCTGACCGTTTGCTGAACCCGCTCACCCAAACGCAGATTGTCCAATAGCACCGTAGCGACCGTAACTAAGCACGACACGTCAGAATCAGAAACGGGTTTATTGCCAGGAATGTTTACACAAACGAGGATTTTTTTTGTCTGTCAAGCTTTGGTTTTCTGAAAAAATGCTGGGGAGGTGTGCATGTGGGCGTGTTAAGAGCAATCCTGCTTATTCCAAAAGTCTGAAGAGAGGTGTATTTGACTAACACGTTCCCAAAAACACAAAATGGTGCCTTATCAAAGCAACCAAACGTGTGTCTGCTCTCATGTCGGCCCCAGAAGATTACTGGAGTAAAAACCATGCATTAAAAAGGCAAAATCATCAGCGGTCGAGGTACTACTTCTGTACCAACGTATGCAACAGTTCTTCGTGGTTACCAGTGGAGCCGCATCCGCTTCAAAACATTGGTTCTTGGTACCGTGCTACGATCGGATCGGGCCCCGTCTACATCCTGGATGTGGTCAAGCCTCACACCCCGGCACGGTCGCTCCGCTCGGCAACAGCCAACCGACATGTGACTCCTGCACTTCGAGCTAAAAACACATCTTTTCCGACTATATCTGGATTAAAACACAGATTAGCACTTCAGTGGCTCTTAAATGGCTCTTACTCATTACTTATGGTACTTTCGTCGTTTGACTTTCTTGAAGAAATGTTAATTTCTGTATTCTTGCTCTTGAGTTTTTACTCTTGGTTGATGCACTTATTGTAAGTCGCTTTGGATAAAAGCGTTCGCTAAATGACATGTAATGTAATATATGGACCGTTTACCTTTTATTTAAAGCTCCTGGGAACAGCAGGCAGAGTGAAGGTCACGCAGAAGGCCGGTGGGTTCACAGGCAGGGTCGGGAACAGGTGATCAATCCGAGAAGAAGTGCTGGAGAGTGGCATGGAAAACTGAGAAAGAGAGAACAATCTGGAAGGCACTGGCCTCAATAGAGACTTGATTAGTGATCAGCAGCAGGTGAGTGAACAGCTGCAGGGAGTTAGACTGATTAGAGAAGTTTACGTTCCATCAAGTCGAGTCAAACTCGTTACCAGAGATATCCATTAAAGCGGCGAAAAGCATCACGAGTAACGCACAACACTTTGACAGGGTTGGAGTCGGCGTGCGAACGACCCGCTGGCGATCCGGGGGTCCCGTCTCGGTCCGTGGAAGTACACCTTACGGTCATTTACAGAGGAAAATCGTCTGCCGCAATCACTATTCATATTTGGGAATGAATGAAAACTGCTGGGAATATAACACTTTATAAAAAAAAACTGTTTAGTAATAATTTCCTTCGCATTGAAAATGCGGAAGGTAATGTTTTGATCGCCGTGTATTTGTATGCGTGCGTGCGTGTTATTCGCATAAATCAAAAAGTATTAAACCGAATCGCATAACATTTGGTGGGATGATTGGTTATTATCCGGGGACCATTTGATTAGATTTTGGGATCGATCGGGTCAAAGGTCAAGGTCATGAACAGGTCAACATCTTCTTTTTACCATAGCGCGGTCAATTTATATCCAATTGGCATGCAACTAATGCCAAAATGTTCATAATTCAATGCCCAATCGTGTGATATGTATGCGCTCTACCGAGTGCCCGTTCTAGTTAACTTATGATTCTAGACCCCCCCCACCCCCTTCCCTCACACACAAATAGTGTCTGTTGAAGCTTTCAGGGGGTCTGAGATCAATCAAGGTGTCTCGCTTCCCCCCCCCCCCCCTCCCTTTTTTCGCACAATGGTTCTAGTTCTAGAAACATAAAGTCAGCTGAAGACTATTTCACCAGTACAATTTTGGGATTTTGGGGGGGCCTAGCAAAGGATCCCACTCCGACCTGACCGCAGCCGAACGGAGCGGCGTTCGGCCAATCGTTGCCTCTGCTGGAGCAGAGCAGTCACGCCTGCGGTTGTGAGAACAGAGGATAGAGCGATCGGCCGACTGCAGGGATGCAGCGGGCGGGCGCCGAGATAATTTGAAAGCAATTCTCTTCCCAACGGAGACACGCCCGTCCGCCTCGAACCATCGAGGTGTCGGATACGTTTAGCGCTGAAGGGCGTCCCCGAGAGAGAGAGAGAGAGAGAGAGAGAGCCGGACTCGACCCGGAGACGCAGGAAGACTCGATTGAAACGCCACAAACCGAATCCGCTCATGAACTGCCCGGTGTGGCCCGTTTCTCCTTATTCCTCGCTCTGATTGGCTGCACACTGAACGCATCGGGGATGATGTGTGGCTGAAATTGAGAACATTGATGTTGTCGGAGACACACACACACAAAAACACACCTATGTTTTTCAAAGAAAGCTAATTCCTCCTTTGGTGGCTACTGTATGAGCTTTATTTTTAAAATATCCAAACGATGCTAAAGGTCACTTCCTGTGTAAAACCTGCTGCTACGCGGCTGCTGTTATGACAGCGGGAGCGTCGCATGAGGCTAAGAAAAGCCCACCCTCTCACTCACCCCCCAACATCTCACTCCGAAGAGACGAGGCTGGTGCAGAGAAACCATGTACGGACAAATAAATCAATGTAGCGTTCCAAAACTGCAGAGCTCACTTCACTACCTCGGCTGAGTGCGGATCACTCAGGAGAGTAAGCCAGATGTTTCAGGGAGGCCAGTGACAATGGGAATTCAAACACACACCAGAGGATTAGCCTTCACAAAAAAACAATTGCATATTTGTACATTTTGCAGGTGCACAAACCCCAAAAAAGGGCACCCATCGGCAACATGATTTTTCTATTGATCACTGTAACTTGAAGTGAGCAAGTAACCGGTTGCTACGAAACACCTGAAAGACATTGTGTCGTGAGAAGACATGAGAGCTGAACAAAATGACATGTTTTTATTTTCAAAACAATAGGAGCGAAAAAATGCCATATAATAAACAACTCACTAACCTCGACCGCTCGGCTGAAAAGAGTAAACGCAAGAAAAAACAACACTTGTAATAACTACTTACTAACCCAGAGTGAGGTCATGCCGGGAAATATCAGACTGAAGGTGCGTTCACACCAAATATATTATATATATCACAATATATTTTTTTTTGTAAGAAATAGTTTATAATAACCATACTGTATTACTTCTTTTAGTTGGAACTTCCAAACACAAATAAGTGCCTCATATATATACTTCCCTCTCCTCCTCCATGTATATACATATATATACACATTTAAATATATATACGTATATATATACACATATATATAAATATACAGACATATATATAAATATACACATATATATATATATACACACATATATATAGATATACACATATATATACACTTATATATAAATATACACATATATATATAAATATATACGTATACATACACATATATATATATACATATATATATATACATATATATAAATATACACATATATATATATACACATATACAGGACTGTCTCAGAAAATTAGAATATTGTGATAAAGTTCTTTATTTTCTGTAATGCAATTAAAAAAACAAAAATGTCATGCATTCTGGATTCATTACAAATCAACTGAAATATTGCAAGCCTTTATTCTTTTAATATTTAATATTTTTTAATTGCATTACAGAAAATAAAGAACTTTATCACAATATTCTAATTTTCTGAGACAGTCCTGTATATATATATATACACATATATACACACATATATACATATCTATACACACACATAGGATAATCCCAAACAGGTGGTGTGTCAAAGGACTGTGAATGCATGAGCGAAGCACAAAGTAGAAATCCTCAAACAAACATCTGGGATTTACTTTGTTCTCGTATTGTCTTTACAATAAGAGCATTTACATCTTTTTGTTTTCACATGTTAAAGGTTATAAAACAAAAATTCGACACTTGAGGCTGCGAGTGTTTTGAGTACGTTGCGAGGGTTACACGGGTTGCTGAGCAACCTCGAGGCCAGCATCAATCTAGAACTGTGATTTAATTGGAAGGATTAGAAGTTGCGCGTGGATTAGTCTTTACAACGCAACAACTGTTATCTAAAAAGAAAGATGTTGTTCAAAACATGTTTGTCGTCTGGAAAACACCTGGTGACTTTAGCGAGAGCCTCCCAGCGACAGCCCAAAAGTCATTTACAAGTCTGGTGTGCAATTCTGTGAAATAATTTGCTCCAATCAGAGTGAAGATTTTCTCCATGATAAAAACCCAAACCCTGATACAACAGAAAATGAATTATTTAGTCGGGCGTGTGTGTTGGGAGCCGGCCGGCTGTGCTGGACGGCTCCCAGACTTTCAATGAGCGCAGAGGAGGGATTACAAATAAATAAATCACTGCTTTTAAAAGTACATCTGACCTCAAGTTCTCTCACATTGTTAGATCAGTGATGTTCACTGCCTTCTGGGAGGCGCCGATGTACTGAGGAGGTGTTGCGGTCGAGTTTTGCGGCGTATTCGATGTCCTCCAACCCGCTCCAGTCCGACAGCCTCCGGAGAACGGGTGTGAACTTGTTATCGCTCGGCCGTGGGTTGCGTGTCGAGGCGCAGAAAACGATCGCAAAAACGAGTTTTGTGAGAAAAACTCTACTTTTCTCTCGTTTGCTGCATCGCCTCAGTGCTCACTGTGACTACGGTGGGGGATGGAATCGGCCTTTGTGCAGCTTCCACAAAGGATTTCTCCCACTATAATGATTCAATATCATCGAAATGGTGGCTTTAGAAAGAAGCACTTTCATTCTTAATATCCCAGAGGAAACAAAGGTTAGGCCATCAGGAGAAACTAAAATGGAGGTTTTTTTTTAATGTTATTACTTTCTCACATACACATTTAGTATTTTTAAATCCTGGATCTTTAGTCTGAGGTGCCATATTAATGAGAGGGGGAAAAAATCAGAGGTTTTGTGAGGAAGGACTCTGACGTCTATCACAGATGTATTGAGGAGTTGGCAGGCAGTATTTTGACATGACATGCTATGATCAACATTGGCCACAAGAGTAAAGGTGCGTTCACACCAAAAGCGAAACTATTTTTTCGTGCGACCAAATCCCATGAAAAGTCAACGTACAGACGCGTGTGGCTGCGATAGACGCGATCTTTTTCCGGGCGGCGCGTTTACAGCGGCGCGATTTTCGCCCCGAGTTGAAATATTTCCACTTTGAGGCGTCATCTCGCAACTCGGGCCAATCGGCTCTTGAGTTCTCTCTCGTAGCTGGAAGCGGAAGTCTTCCAGACGTAACGGTGACTTCATCGGTGAAAGTGACCGAGCTGAGTGAGCCTACGGGTGATGTCATCAACCCAAACACGAGGGCGTCAGTGTGTGGGACGTCCACAACAAGTATAAAGCAGAACTAGTGGTTATTATTCTGGTGGATGGAGGAGATGATAACGGTCTCTACGGAGACGAGACACGGAGATAAGCCCCGCCCCTCACGGAGCGTCTCGACGCTCATGGCGAGAACACGGCGAACGGTCGAGCGAGTAAACTCACGCGTTTTGGGCGACGCGAAAAATAGTTTCGCTTTTGGTGTGAACGCACCTTTAGATACAAAAAAACCCAATGTCAAGTCTTTCACACCTCTTATTTTCCCGTTTTCTCCCTAAACACCATCGTATCAAAGCAGAAGATTGCATCGAAATCGTCTAAAAAACAGAAAGAGGAGTATTCCCTCGGACTCCTAAGGGTTGAGTGAAACGTCTCCCAAATGAAGAATGGCAGTGATATCCAGCCAGAGGACAGCTTCCTCACTCTCCCTGTTTTGTTCTGAGCTCAATAAATCAGCTCAAGGTTCCTCGGTGATCCTCCGCGTGGCAGAGGAGGGGGATTTATCATTCTCAGATAAAGGCTCGGTCCTCGTCAACGTCCGCTTTCACCCTCGGCTGGGAATTTATGAGAACTGGTGGCGTCGCGTGCGCGCGCAACAAGACACTCCATCGTGTCCACGCTATTCAGTTCCGGCCCCCGAGGATGCCGTTCAGGCGTTTGCAAAAGCGCAAAAAGAGTCGTCTGCGAAGGGCCGGCGTGGGAACTCAGCCGCTCACTCAGCTACTTAAGGTGCGTTCACACCAAAAGCGAAGCGATTTTTCGCGTCGCCCTAAAGTCGTGAGTTTACTCGCTCGACCGTTCGCCGTGTTCTCGCCATGAGCGTCGAGACGCTCCGCGAGGGGCGGGGCTTATCTCCGTGTCTCGTCTCCGTAGAGACCGTTATCATCTCCTCCATCCACCAGAATAACTCACCACTAGTTCTGCTTTATACTTGTTGTGGACGTCCCACACACTGACGCCCTCGTGTTTGGGTTGATGACATCACCCGTAGGCTCACTCAGCTCGGTCACTTTCACCGATGAAGTCACCGTTACGTCTGAAAGACTTCCGCTTCCAGCTACGAGAGAGAACTCAAGAGCCGATTGGCCCGAGTTGCCAGATAACCGCCTCAAAGTTGAAATATTTCAACTCGGGGTGAAAATTGCGCCGCTGGAAACACGTCGCCCACATCTCGTCGCCCCAGACGCCCCATTCGGCTAATTCACATTTTGCATGAATTCCCAAGCTATATTCGTATCACGGTGTCACAGAATGTAGAGCATTCCCAGTAAGGAATTAACACTGACTGACCATTTATTTTATTAAAACAGTATAGCTTTAACTCTGTTTACAACATTAACTCTGGCAAATTGGTAAAACAATAAACAATGAACTTTCAGTGAAGCTTCACCTAAACCTCCAGTTGCATGTTACTACTACCGCAGGGTAAAAAAATACATGAATAAATAATCAATAAATAATTAAAGCCGTTAGACCAACATAATTAGCCTTCGCGAGAGCAGACGGTAAAACACATAAAGAGTGAAAGAATTACTCTATCATTTTTTATTTTTTGCACATGAAAAGGAAAATATGTACACATTGTACGTACACAATGGTACTCAGAAAAAAACATAAAAATAACAAGTAAAAATTAAAAAATTAATATATATATAAATACTGGTATACATGCAAAAACTTGCATACATATTGATATATATATATATGCACATACTTGCATACCCTAGTACATACAGTACTCTCTATCATTTGTTGTGGCTTGTGAACAGAAATAAGGAATGTTTATTCCAGAAATGCATGAAATGAATTCATGTCAGAATCAAGGCTCTCTGATTAAAAGTTTCTGATTTGAATGAGAAAAAATAAATAAAGTTGATTCAGGTTATTATACAACAGCTTCTGAGGTAAAGACGCCACTGCAGGTTACTTGATGTGAGGAATCCTAAACACAAAACAATGGAAAAAAACTAAATGTCCTAAGATTAAAAAAAATTAAGTTCAGTTGTGACCACACCCATCAGTGGTTTTTTTTGCTGAGCTGATTGTATTTAGCATGTACAATATGATTAACATGTGTGTGTGTGTGTGTGTGTGTGTAGATTGATTCAATTCCAAAAGCTATTGTTTTTTTCTTGACAAAGGGCAGACAAGTGTGGCGACATGCACATTTCTGACACACAATGATATTTTTACCATAATATACAACACAACTACATTTGTATTTTATACATTGCAATATGAAACATAATGGGTCAACTCACTGCTTTTATTTATACAGTTTTCTGATTCATAAAAGGACCAAAACCAACAGGTGCTGTGTGTGTTTCCAGTGTCTGCGGCGAGCCACAGAGCTCCATTAAAAACACATTCCTGAGTCACATTGTTGAACGTTTCTGAAATCCCAAACACACACTGGATTTAATTCGGACTCACAAATACTCCTTCTGCCACACATATTCACTTGACCACAGAATGTGGCTTTTTGAACAGGAAATAGAGGCAGACATGTTGTTTTGGGTCCTTTCTTTGGATTTGTCGACAATAATGAAAATAATAGAATAACACTAACTTTAAACTAACGTCATTGCAGTTGAGGTACAACTCCATTATCTAAATTAAATTGTTTAAATGTATGTTGCCGATGTCAACGCATTGGAAGAAAAGTCATGTGTAGTTCCAAAATGTTGACTTCAATGGCGATGAGATAACAGCCCTCGCCCGAGAAGCACGTTACTCAAACTTTAGAAACAGCTTCTGGTGAGTAATTTGTGCTTTTAGAGGTAATGATTAACGAATTTAAGGGAATTAAACATTCCCCAAATACATCCCAGGCCTTTAGCATAAAACCCCTCATTTAAAGAATGATTTGATTTCCCTCTGTGTTGTTTTTCTTCTTCTCTCTAATGAAGGATCATTTGGCACGGACCATCAAGCGTCCTCTCCGTCGCTTCATGTGCTCTCGCGTTCTGGAAAAGAAAAGACGCTCCCTGCTCATTAGCCGATATCCGGAGGCGCAGCCGTCTCTATTTTTGCTCGTGAAGCTTTTGTTGCTGACCTCCGGGTGCTTCAGCCAACCCGCTCTTTTAAAAAAAACCTCTCTTCTCATTCCTAATTTCCGTCTCACGAACTCCGTTCATCCCTCGATTCCCTTCGATCGCCTCCGGGCAGAAGGCCCAATATTCCATCGCCCAATATTATTATCGGGGCTCTGCATAATGAACGCCCGTCTCGGTGTCGGTTGGCGCTGGCGAAGATGATTGAAGCCAGGCGGAATTAGCTTCCTGGGTTTGATGGACTGTATTTCGCAAACATGTTCCACTGCCATACTGTTACTGTAAAAGACGGGAAGGGATACAATGAACACATGCGACTCAGTAAACGGGAACCGTCGTAGATGCGCAAGACCTCATTTGGACGGTGAGTTCTGTCAGTTCAACGAGCAAAAAGCATGGAACTGTCTCAATGTAACAATTTTAATGTGTTTAATAGAGATATTACATCATGGTTAAAAGAGAAACAGCATTTCTCTCACATCCAACACCCCTTTAACACACTTGGACTTTGTGGATGTATCTGAATGTATTTGTGGATGTATTTTCTTTTCTTTTTTCTTTAAAAAAAATTAAAAATCATGTGTTGTAAATTAGCGTTTCGCTAAAAGTACTGAACACAATGCATCTAGTTATTATTTATTTTTCACCAGCTTTATTTAAAAGAATAAAACAATAAATGCATCAACAATGGCACCTTGAATCCATCTTCCGTATATATTTCTTTTTTTCTTTATATTTTATTAGTGTTCAGAATCTCACATACACATATTTAAATTTTTCAGATTCTATGTATAGAGAGAAGTAAGAACAAAACAAACAAACACATGTACAAACTAGAGCGGGCACTCGGTAGAGCGCATACCTTCGCATATCACAAGATTCGGCATTGAATTATGTACATTTTGGCATTAGTTGCATGCCAATTGGATAAAAATGGACTTTTCATGACCTTGACCTTTGACCCGATCGATCCCAAAATCTAATCAAATGGTCCCCGGATAATAACCAATCATCCCACCGAATTTCATGCGATTCGGTTTAATACTTTTTGATTTATGCGAGTAACACGCATACAAATAAATAAATAAATACACGGCGATCAAACATAACCTTCCGCATTTTCAATGCGAAGGTAATAAAGAAACAAAACAATACTGTGCACATTCTAATGCCACCGTGATGTCCATATAAATTAAAGTCAAGTCAAGGCTCTTTCTCTCTTTCTTTCTCTTTCTGCTAAAACACTTCATTTTCCATCCTGCTCTTATTACAACGGCGGTGATTTTCTTTTCCGCTGACTCAGTCGACTCCCCGCCTCATCGAGTCATATCTGCTGGCGCCGCGTCTCGTGATCAAAGCCGGTTGACCATCAGCAAAACAGCCAACTTGGACCGACTCCGGCAGGCTGACATCGGATCCGCGTAAACTCGCACCGACAGTTCGGCGAGCGGATCCAGCAGGTGAGTCACAGCCCGCCCTCGGAGGGTTTTTTCTCAGTGAAGCTTCACCTAAACCTCCAGTTGCATGTTACTACTACCGCAGGGTAAACAAATACATGAATAAATAATCAATAAATAATTAAAGCCGTTAGACCAACATAATTAGCCTTCGCAAGAGCAGACGGTGAAACACATAAAGAGTGAAATAATTACTCTCTCTAATTTTTATTTTTTTATTTCTTGCACATGCAAAGGAAAATATGTACACATTGTACGTACACAATGGTACTCAGAAAAAAACATAAAAATAACAAGTAAAAATTAAAAATTAAATTTTTTATATATATATAAATACTGGTATACATGCAAAAACTTGCATACATATTGATATATATATATATATATATATATGCACATACTTGCATACCCTAGTACATACAGTACTCTCTATCATTTGTTGTGGCTTGTGAACAGAAATAAGGAATGTTTATTCCAGAAATGCATGAAATGAATTCATGTCAGAATCAAGGCTCTCTGATTAAAAGTTTCTGATTTGAATGAGAAAAAATAAATAAAGTTGATTCAGGTTATTATACAACAGCTTCTGAGGTAAAGACGCCACTGCAGGTTACTTGATGTGAGGAATCCTAAACACAAAAAAATGGAAAAAAACTAAATGTCCTAAGATTAAAAAAAATTAAGTTCAGTTGTGACCACACCCATCAGTGTTTTTTTTTGCTGAGCTGATTGTATTTAGCATGTACAATATGATTAACATGTGTGTGTGTGTGTGTGTGTGTAGATTGATTCAATTCCAAAAGCTATTGTTTTTTTCTTGACAAAGGGCAGACAAGTGTGGCGATATGCACATTTCTGACACACAATGATATTTTTACCATAATATACAACACAACTACATTTGTATTTTATACATTGCAATATGAAACATAATGGGTCAACTCACTGCTTTTATTTATACAGTTTTCTGATTCATAAAAGGACCAAAACCAACAGGTGCTGTGTGTGTTTCCAGTGTCTGCGGCGAGCCACAGAGCTCCATTAAAAACACATTCCTGAGTCACACTGTTGAACGTTTCTTAAATCCCAAACACACACACACACACACACACACACTGGATTTAATTCGGACTCACAAATACTCCTTCTGCCACACATATTCACTTGACCACCACATGTGGCTTTTTGAACAGGAAATAGAGGCAGACATGTTGTTTTGGGTCCTTTCTTGGGATTTGTCGACAATAATGAAAATAATAGAATAACACTAACTTTAAACTAACGTCATTGCAGTTGAGGTACAACTCCATTATCTAAATTAAATTGTTTAAATGTATGTTGCCGATGTCAACGCATTGGAAGAAAAGTCATGTGTAGTTCCAAAATGTTGACTTCAATGGCGATGAGATAACAGCCCTCGCCCGAGAAGCACGTTACTCAAACTTTAGAAACAGCTTCTGGTGAGTAATTTGTGCTTTTAGAGGTAATGATTAACGAATTTAAGGGAATTAAACATTCCCCAAATACATCCCAGGCCTTTAGCATAAAACCCCTCATTTAAAGAATGATTTGATTTCCCTCTGTGTTGTTTTTCTTCTTCTCTCTAATGAAGGATCATTTGGCACGGACCATCAAGCGTCCTCTCCGTCGCTTCATGTGCTCTCGCGTTCTGGAAAAGAAAAGACGCTCCCTGCTCATTAGCCGATATCCGGAGGCGCAGCCGTCTCTATTTTTGCTCGTGAAGCTTTTGTTGCTGACCTCCGGGTGCTTCAGCCAACCCGCTCTTTTAAAAAAAACCTCTCTTCTCATTCCTAATTTCCGTCTCACGAACTCCGTTCATCCCTCGATTCCCTTCGATCGCCTCCGGGCAGAAGGCCCAATATTCCATCGCCCAATATTATTATCGGGGCTCTGCATAATGAACGCCCGTCTCGGTGTCGGTTGGCGCTGGCGAAGATGATTGAAGCCAGGCGGAATTAGCTTCCTGGGTTTGATGGACTGTATTTCGCAAACATGTTCCACTGCCATACTGTTACTGTAAAAGACGGGAAGGGATACAATGAACACATGCGACTCAGTAAACGGGAACCGTCGTAGATGCGCAAGACCTCATTTGGACGGTGAGTTCTGTCAGTTCAACGAGCAAAAAGCATGGAACTGTCTCAATGTAACAATTTTAATGTGTTTAATAGAGATATTACATCATGGTTAAAAGAGAAACAGCATTTCTCTCACATCCAACACCCCTTTAACACACTTGGACTTTGTGGATGTATCTGAATGTATTTGTGGATGTATTTTCTTTTCTTTTTTCTTTAAAAAAAATTAAAAATCATGTGTTGTAAATTAGCGTTTCGCTAAAAGTACTGAACACAATGCATCTAGTTATTATTTATTTTTCACCAGCTTTATTTAAAAGAATAAAACAATAAATGCATCAACAATGGCACCTTGAATCCATCTTCCGTATATATTTCTTTTTTTCTTTATATTTTATTAGTGTTCAGAATCTCACATACACATATTTAAATTTTTCAGATTCTATGTATAGAGAGAAGTAAGAACAAAACAAACAAACACATGTACAAACTAGAGCGGGCACTCGGTAGAGCGCATACCTTCGCATATCACAAGATTCGGCATTGAATTATGTACATTTTTGTCAGGGGTAGTCCGGGTTGTCGCAGCGAGAGAGGACCCAAATGCCGACATTACTGCACAACTATATTTATTTTCCACAAATCACAGACCAGACCAGAACAGGAGGACAAACACGCGGACCAAACAGTACGAAGCCACACTGGGAATGAGACGAACAGGGTTTACATACACAGGCAAGGTGAGAGGATTGGACAACGGGAACAAGACACAGGTGGACACAATGAGGGCGGGACCAGCAATCACACAGAAGGAAACAATCAGGACCAGGGCAGACAATCACAGGGAGACAGACGACACAAGGAATTCAAAACAAGACACAAAACTAAACACAAACTCCAGATCCTAACAGTACCCCCCCCTCAAGGGACGGATTCCAGACGTCCCAAGCGTTCCACACGGGTGGGTGGAGGGGAGCCGGAGGAGGGTCCAAGGCTGTAGAAGCAGTCCGGGGCGGGCCGCAGGTCGATCACCAGGCCAAGGGGAAGGGCGGGCCGGAGGACATGAGTGGGGAGCTAGGGGACCGGGCTCAGGAGAGGAAGTCACAGGGGTTCCGGGGTCTTGGGATGGGGGCTCTGTGGGACCAGGACCGGGCAACGAGACATGGGGAACTGTGACTGGATGGGACAGGTCACGGGGAACCGGGGATGGACGGGACGGGACACGGGGAACTGTGACTGACCGGGACGGCGGCGGGATGGGGAGAACCGGGGCCGGGCGGAACGGAGGCGGAATACCGGGGACTGGAACATCGGGGGCTGGAGCCAGCAGCGGAACACCGGGGACTGGAACATCGGGGACAGGAGCCGGTGACGGAACACCGGGGACTGGAACCGGAACATCGGGGGCTGGAACCGGCGACGGAACACCGGGGACTAGAACCAGAACATCGGGGGCTGGAGGCGGCGACGGAACACCGGGGACAGGAACATCGTGGACTGGAACCGGTGACGGAACTCCGGGGACTGGAACACCGGGGACAGGAACATGAACATCGTGGACTGGAACCGGTGACGGAACACCGGGGACTGGAACCGGAACATCGTGGACTAGAACCGCGACGGAACACCGGGACTAGAACCAGAACATCGGGGCTGGAGGCGGCAGCGGAACACCGGGACAGGAACATGAACATCGTGGACTGGAACCGTGACGGAACACCGGGACTGGAACCGAACATCGTGGACTAGAACCGCGACGGAACACCGGGACTGGAACCGCACATCGGGACTGGAGCAGTGGCGGAACACAGGGACTGGAGCCGCACAAGGCCAAGGGCCGGAGGGACTCCACATGTTGTGGAGATGCACATCATGGGAGGCTGGCCAGACCAGAACCGGCGACGGAACACCGGGGACTGGAACATCGTAGACTGGAACCTCGGGGTCTGGAGCCTGTGACGGAACACCGGGGACTGGAACCGTGACGGAACACCGGGACTGGGCGGCACAGGACCAAGGGCCCGGAGGGACTCCCACATCTCCTCCAGAAGTACTTGAGACTTAGTTGGCCAGGCAGGAACCGTGCAGCAGAAACTGAAGGCTGGGTCCATTGTTGGTGGCTTCGTTCTGTCAGGGGTAGTCCGGGTTGTCGCAGCGAGAGAGGACCCAAATGCCGACATTACTGCACAACTATATTTATTTTCCACAAATCACAGACCAGACCAGAACAGGAGGACAAACACGCGGACCAAACAGTACGAAGCCACACTGGGAATGAGACGAACAGGGTTTACATACACAGGCAAGGTGAGAGGATTGGACAACGGGAACAAGACACAGGTGGACACAATGAGGGCGGGACCAGCAATCACACAGAAGGAAACAATCAGGACCAGGGCAGACAATCACAGGGAGACAGACGACACAAGGAATTCAAAACAAGACACAAAACTAAACACAAACTCCAGATCCTAACAATTTTGGCATTAGTTGCATGCCAATTGGATAAAAATGGACTTTTCATGACCTTGACCTTTGACCCGATCGATCCCAAAATCTAATCAAATGGTCCCCGGATAATAACCAATCATCCCACCGAATTTCATGCGATTCGGTTTAATACTTTTTGATTTATGCGAGTAACACGCATACAAATAAATAAATAAATACACGGCGATCAAAACATAACCTTCCGCATTTTCAATGCGAAGGTAATAAAGAAACAAAAACAATACTGTGCACATTCTAATGCCGCCGTGATGTCCATATAAATTAAAGTCAAGTCAAGGCTCTTTCTCTCTCTTTCTTTCTCTTTCTCTGCTAAAACACTTCATTTTCCATCCTGCTCTTATTGCTACAACGGCGGTGATTTTCTTTTCCGCTGACTCAGTCGACTCCCCGCCTCATCGAGTCATATCTGCTGGCGCCGCGTCTCGTGATCAAAGCCGGTTGACCATCAGCAAAACAGCCAACTTGGACCGACTCCGGCAGGCTGACATCGGATCCGCGTAAACTCGTACCGACAGTTCGGCGAGCGCGGATCCAGCAGGTGAGTCACAGCTCCGGCCCTCGGAGGGTTTTTTTTCTGCTTGCGTGCCGCTTGCTCTCTTAACTTTTGGTTTAAATACTTCGTGACAGTTCAGTCAGATCTCTGCTCTGATGTGAATTCTCCGTGGTGAAATCAAATCCGCCGGCTCGACAGCCACGAACAGCACTCATCATAAATTATCTTTCTAAACATGCACATTGGGATGTGACGGGAGGCTTTTATTCACGTGGCACTGAGCCGTATGACATTAACCCCTCGCTGACATCGGCGTAACATAACCCCAAGGCATGAAATGTAAAGGATGCCTGAGATGATAACACAGATTAAAATGCTCTTTTCCTTCACGGGAACTGTTGATGGTGAACACACGACATTGATTTACATCCAAGGCCTGATCGGTGGAGCGAATGAACTCATCCACACATTGCACAGTGGACTGGCCAGAAGAGCTGATGGAGGAGCTGGGCGATGAGCTCGCTCTAAAAGGTGCGTTCACACCCGAAACGCGTGCGTTTACTCGCTCGACCATGTGCCGTGTTAACACCGGAAGCGTTGCGAAGCTCCGCGAGGGGCGGGGCTTATCTCCGTGTCTCGTTTCCGTGAAGACCGTTATCATCTCCTTCTGTCACGGAGCTATTAGAGTGGACCCAAAAGCACGACTCAGACAGGAGTAACAAAGATGGATGTCTTTAGTTGAAAACAGGCCGGGTCAAAACCGGGAGATCAGTCCAAGAATCAGACGAGTCCAAAAAGGGGCGGGGCAGAGAATCAGAGGTCAGGGCAGGCAGGTCAGGAATATACACTAATAACGCTGGAGAACTTGGCACGAAAACACAAGACAACCTGGCAGAGGACAAGTGAGGGAACCTGAGTAGACAGGGACTAACGAGGGAATGAGCAACAGGTGAGACGGGCATGAGGACCAGGTGAAGGTGATGAGGGACTAACGAGGGAATGAGCAACAGGTGAGACGGGCATGAGGACCAGGTGAAGGTAATGAGGGACTAACGAGGGAATGAGCAACAGGTGAGACGGGCATGAGGACCAGGTGAAGGTAATGAGGGACTAACGAGGGAATGAGCAACAGGTGAGACGGCATGAGGACCAGGTGAAGGTAATGAGGGACTAACGAGGGAATGGACAACAGGTGAGACGGGCATGAGGACCAGGTGAAGGTAATGAGGGACTAACGAGGGAATGAGCAACAGGTGAGACGGGCATGAGGACCAGGTGAAGGTAATGAGGGACTAACGAGGGAATGAGCAACAGGTGAGACGGGCATGAGGACCAGGTGAAGGTAATGAGGGACTAACGAGGAATGGGCAACAGGTGAGACGGGCATGAGGACCAGGTGAAGGTAATGAGGGACTAACGAGGGAATGGGCAACAGGTGAGACGGGCATGAGGACCAGGTGAAGGTGATGAGGGACTAACGAGGGAATGGGCAACAGGTGAGATGGGCATGAGGACCAGGTGAAGGTAATGAGGGACTAACGAGGGAATGGGCAACAGGTGAGACGGGCATGAGGACCAGGTGAAGGTAATGAGGGACTAACGAGGGAATGGGCAACAGGTGAGACGGGCATGAGGACCAGGTGAAGGTAATGAGGGACTAACGAGGGAATGGGCAACAGGTGAGACGGGCATGAGGACCAGGTGAAGGTAATGAGGGACTAACGAGGGAATGAGCAACAGGTGAGACGGGCATGAGGACCAGGTGAAGGTAATGAGGGACTAACGAGGGAATGACCAGAGGCAGCTGAAGGGAGCTGGACTGACGAGATGCGAGATTACCGCCTCAAAGTTGAAATATTTCAACTAGCGCCAACAATTGCGCCACTGGAAACGTGTCGCCCACACTGCGTCGCCCCAAAAGCCCCGCCCGGAATTTTTTTTGTGTCTATCGCAGCCACGTGCATCTGTACGTTGACTTTTCATGGGATTCGGTCGCGCGAAAAAATCGCATCGCTTTTGTTGTGAACGCACCTTTACAGCTTTTCGACTGTGTGGCTCCATCTGTGAACTCTCCCGCCGTTTGCATTCCAGGTGATACAAAGTGAAAGAAAGCCGACGGCGTTCAGCCGCTGGAGCAGTCGTGAATTTAATGAGCGCTCAAGCTGCAAACTCAGGCCAGGCCGACGGCGGCGTCTTAAAATACCGTTGTTAAAATTCCACAATTCTCAATAACGTGAACAATCCCAAAAAATCAACACTCAGAGCTCATGCATAAATCCCTCTCTGATGCGATCGTATGTCACCGTGAGAACATCTCCTTCAAACAACGCCATGTATTCAAGTTGCTAACGTTAAATATCTCTCCTGCTCATCTCCACACAGATTCCGCTGGCCGTCACATTTTCCTAATTCTGGCATCAACTTGGTGCAAAGCATTCGTAAAATTAGACATGTGGAAGTGTGCTCTCTGGGATTTGACCCGGCAACCTTCTGGTAACCCCACCCCAATGTTTTCCTATTCAAGTTACTTCCACCCTCATTCATTGACCCAGTGCTATCGGCAGCTCGGCTCAGACTCACTGTTAGCCGGGGTAAACGGGAGTATATCGTCCTGGCGATGACGAGGGCTTACGCGGGGGGAAGTGAGGCGTGAGGGGGGAGGAGGGGGCAGACCTGACTCAGCAGAATTGACCCAGACTCCTGGAAGTGGGTCAGATGCACACTCCTCAACGCAGACAGTCAATTCCAAACAGTAAATGAGCAAAGCTCTGTGACTCTCAAATTATCATAATATGCACAGGATAATAAATAAATCCCCCCCAGTTGAGCTGAAAATACTCCTCCTCTGGCAATTCTAAAAACAGGTAACAGACTCAGCTGCTAATCCTTCAAAATGTGAGGATGAGACACTTATACATATTCATGCGTATTAATGCAAACGCTGCAACCCGACCTGACAGGGGAGCTTATTAAATTCTGGTTCTTTCAAACCACCGTGACATTCAGGAGTCTAAATCCTGTTAGCTGGTGTAAATAACAACGGCGTGGGGGTATCGCACCGCCGCGCCCCTCGACACGAGCAGCCGAATGAAGATGTGTTTTGGCGTTTTCATCCGGGACGATCAGTCAAAACACAACGGGGACGAGTGTATCGACGCGTGAACACTCAGCCGCCAGCGACGAAGAGTAAAAGTACAGATGTGAAAATACAAATTATGATTGAAACGAAACAGGAAAAAAGAGACATCCTCTCGGTCCCGAAGCTGAGAACGTCAGAGACCTGAACGCAGCTGCTTGAACGCCAAGGTGAGCGCGCAGTGGTGTGTCCAATGTGTGTAGACTATGTTATTTATTTTAAATGTATTTAACCAGGAAATGCCGCATTGAGATTAAAAATCTCCTTTACAAGAGAATCCTGGCCAAGACGGCAGCAGCAGCACGTCACGCAAAGTTTCAGACAATACAAGATAAAACAGTGAAAAAAAATCACAGCATGAATAAAACCAAAACTAAGACTCAAGTCAACACAACTCACACAGGAGCACACACCTCCGTCAAAGAAAACATCTACAACCAGATGAATTTCCCTCCAATTCTTTACCATAAAACACAGTAAAAGCAAACACTCAACGAGAACGTGGCACTCGGTAGAGCGCATACCTTCGCATATCACTAGATTGGGCATTGAATTATGAACATTTTGGCATTAGTTGCATGCCAATTGGATACAAATTGACCGTGCTATGGTAAAAAGAAGATGTTGACCTTTTCTTGACCTTGACCTTTGACCCGATCGATCCCAAAATCAAATCAAATGGTCCCCGGATAATAACCAATCATCCCACCAAATTTCATGCAAATCAAGAAGATTTTGACCTTTTCATGACCTTGACCTTGACCTTTGAGCCGATGAATGCCAAAATCTAATCAAATGGTCCCCGGATAATAACCAATCATCCCACCAAATTTCATGCGATTCGGTTTAATACTTTTTTACTTATGCGAATAACACACAAACACACATACAAATAAATAAATAAATACACGGCGATCAAAACATAACCTTCCGCATTTTCAATGCGAAGGTAACTACAGGACAAACAGACAGGTAAACGATTGTGCTGCCATCTTGGATGGTTGAAAGGATGTCATCAGGCAGCCTCCACAAAGGCCTCGATTCTGGACCTCATAAAGTAGAATACCAGCCTTCTAATGAGGAAGCACTTCCAATCCTGCTAAAATAAAGTGCCGAAGCTTAATCGTGATCCAGTGAGGTCGAGAGGGACAAGGGAACATCGCGCCCCGCCCTCTCTTCAAGCTCAACTTGAACCCTGACGTTCAAGTGGTTTTTCATTCATTCGTGGTTTGGAGTTTGGTCAGCGGGTCGGAAATAAAAGTGCAGAGAGAAAGCTGATGGCGCGCGCCGAGGTGAGCCGGAGGGAGGAGTCAGAATAGCTTCCCCCCGCGGGCCGGGCTGCGGCGAGAGCGACGGACACGCGGCTCCGCGAGGTCACGGGGCTCCGCGGAGCCTGCAGGGGCTCCAGAGTACATTCGCAATCTCGGCCGTTCGTTCACGGGGGGAGTGGGAGGGGGGGCTTCGAAATCCAAAGAGTCAATGAGCACTCGAGGGCGTAGAAAATGAGAGCGGCCCGTTTTATAGGTCGCTACACTTTACGAAGCCGAATGGCTTCGAGGAACTCCTAAATGGAGTCGACCTTAAATCCAAATAAATTTCGAGAGCAATGATGTCACTCGGAAAAAAGCTACGAGAAAAACATGAAAACCTGAGGCTGCGATGGCGTGTTAGAAAGTTGAAATTAGAAGCCTGCAAATTAGACTTGGCAGGAACCCGGGGACCAGACCCAGGACCCGAGGTCGGTGAAACGTGTATTCAGTCCAGTCACAAGGGGATCTGCACACTTCTTAACCCTCCTGTTCCCTTTAGGGTCAATTTGACCCCATTCAATGTTTAATGTCGGTGTTCTTTGGGGTCAATTTGACCCCAGGCTGTTTTTCACTGTGTCAAACATATAAGAACTAGAACGGGCACTCAGTAGAGTGCATACCTTCATATATCACAAGATTGGGCATTGAATTATGAACATTTTGGCATTAGTTGCATGCCAATTGGATAAAAAGAAGATTTTGACCTTTTCATGACCTTGACCTTGACCTTTGACCCAATCGATCCCAAAATCTAATCACATGGTCCCCGGATAATAACCAATCATCCCACCAAATTTCATGCGATTCGGTTTAATACTTTTTTAGTTATGCGAGTAACACGCATACAAATAAATAAATACACGGCGATCAAAACATTACCTTCCGCATTTTCAATGCAAAGGTAAATATCAACTTTTTTATTTATTTAAAGGGATATTTAGGTAGTCAACAAACAAACATAAAGTACCTCACACTTAAACTTGGGAAACAATATTAATTCTAATAATTTTCTCGAGGTTTTAATTGCTGGGGTCAAATTGACCCCGAGGGTAAAATATGTCAGTAAATATAAAGGTAACAGGAGGGTTAAGCCAGATATGCTCTTTAAGAGATCAACAAAGTAGAGTTGACACCGTTTCCTCACTTTAATTAATCACTCAATTAATCTTTGCATGTCGCTCTCCTTGCAAACTAAGTCAAGCTCAGCAACACAAACAACTTATTTCCCAGAATCCGGCAAGCTGCAGCTGCGCTTGTTTAAAGAGCTTCCAACGATCAGTGAACTATTTGTTTGCTTCCTGAATCCTGTGATATTCCGAGAGAGGAGGCCGTCTGCTGGGAACCCGGACCGACGGCTTCAATAAGATAAGACACGACAACAATAGACTGCGCTAAAGATTTGATATCACATTCTGTGACACTATATCCTGCGGGTGGATGTCTCATGGGTCTCCGCATCCTCATGTATCTGTGTGCATATACAAGGAATATTAGTCAGGGGTTCGTTTGCATTTCTCTCATCTGAAATTAAAGAATGTCATATTAAAAATATATAGATATTTAAATTTAGACTTCATAAACGGCTTTTTACGGACCTGCTGATACCCTGAATCTGGTCTGGTGGGGTCCCCTATTGTGGATTCACCATCAGTTCTGATCACATGGTGCCTCATTACCGTCAGAAAAAGAATACACAAGAATTCTCAGGACATGCGCGTCCTTTTTAGGGGAAATGTGTTTTTCACATTTAAATTGGGAGTTTTAGTTCATGTGTTTAGAAGTGTCGAACAACGTGATTGCAAAAATAAAAACACAAAACATTTTAGATAGAAGGGAAACATATCGTAGCCTCAGACTTTGGCAAAAAACAATCAAGTCATAGGCCGGAAAAACATGAAGGAAAAAAAGAGCGTTTTAAAATATATTCGGGTGCTGACTGAAAGCCTGTGGGGGAGTTTAAAAACAGTTTCATGTGGTTTTATTTTTCATCGACTAAATAACCATTTAGGGGACCTTAAAGCTACGAGACAACAATACCTATGAATAATTCATAAAATTTAAAAAATGACAGTACATCAGAGGCGCATGTTTTAGGATCCTTTTCCTTTAGGCTTTCTGAACTCTGACTGAACTTCCATGAACATCTTTCATACAAAGGTTCATCACTGCACCCTGTATTTTTTTTTTCTTCATGAGAGACGTCCTCAGACCTCTGCTCGCTCCTTTCGGATTCATAAAGAAAGAAACTCTTGATGAACATTTGAAAATGTCCAATCAAGACGTATCTGCAGTGGCGGTATCTCGAAATGAAATGCGATAATTGTCCCAGTGGCTCGAGAATCATTACGGGGGTTTAACTGTTCATAATTCAGACTCTATAATTGCATTTTGCAGGGGGGGCTTTGCTTTCATTACTCCTGTTAAAACCACATTCGACATGCCTGTGGAACAGAAATGGATTTGTACAACTTCACAATGAAAAGGATATTAACTATTCATTGGATTTGATGGCTGTTACGGCGTAATGAGACCAATTTCGGTGGGCGAATCGTCAGCAGAAGCGTTGCATCCGGCCCGTGTAAATTAATACCGACGCTTCTATGCACAATATATTGTTGTGTAATGTGACACCTTGTTGAGCAGTGAATTAGCTGCTCAGCAAGAATCTCACAGGCATCACCGGTTCCCTTCAGACCCCCATTTTGGGGCGATAGAAAAAATCAATTGTGTATTTATTGAGACTAATAAACCAATAAACCAAAGGAGGTAATATTGAAGTGCAGAAGAAGCAAAGGCATCTTTACCTTCAGGGCCCACTTGAAGTCGGCCTAATGGTGGTTTACATCAAAGCTAATCTAGGCCTCTGACAGCTAACCGGAGCAGAGACCTCTCAGCAGAAATCCTCACTGCAGTCGGAAAACCGCTGACTTACAGTTCATTTAACTGTTATTTAGCACGGCAAGTTGACTAAGAACACAGACTAATGTACTGCGGTATGGCCTGAGGGAGAAACACACACACACACAGCTGGGAAATGCGTAGGCTTACACACATATTATACTGTTCGCCACCAAGCAGTTCTTGGAGAGGGTTTTCGTGACTTTGCGGCTGGATGTTTGAAACGGGATGCTTCAAATAAAAACAAATATTTTATTTATTTATTTATTTATATACACTACCGTTCAAAAGTTTGGGGTTACTTAGAAATGTCTTTATTTTTCAAAGAAAAGCACTGTTTTTTCAATAAAGATAACATTAATCAAAAATACACACTATATGTTAATGTGGTAAATGACTATTCTAGGTGGAAGTGTCTGGTTTCAAATGAAATATCTCCAGAGGTGTATAGAGGCCCATTTCCATCAACTATCACTCCAGTGTTCTAATGGTACATTGTGTTTGCTAATCGCCTTAGAAGACTAATATCTGATTAGAAAACCCTTATGCAATTATGTTAGCACAGCTGAAAACAGTTATGCTGGTGATATAAGCTATACAACTGGCCTTCCTTTGAGCTTGAAGTTTGAAGAACAAAATTAATACTTCAAATATTAATCATTATTTCTAACCTTGTCAATGTCTTGACTATATGTTCTATGAAATGTTCAATTCATTTGATAAATAAAAGTGAGTTTTCATGGAAGACACGAAATTGTCTCGGTGACCCCAAACTTTTGAACGGTAGTGTATATATATATGCCTTAAAAAACAAAAAGGTGCAGAAAGGTGGACTGCAACTGCAACCCAGCCAAGTGTAGCCAAGGTCAGGTGATGAAATAAGAGCTTTTACGAGGAGCCAAGACAGTTTTCATCCACATATTTCTCTCCTTTGAGCTCCCTTGTATAATTTTTTAGACTAAAGTTACAGCTTGAGTCTTTGAAAATATACTACTGGGCGTCATACTATCAGAATAAAAAAAAAAAATCTTAAATGGTAATAGAGGATGTTCGTATCAAAACACTTTTTGTCAAATCGATATATATATATATATATATATATATTTAGCTATATATATATAGAGCTACAAATATGTGTTTCTGGTTCGACAGAGAGCATGGAACAGGCTTTGATTCCAGATAGGATTACACACACACATACACACATACAACAGATGGCGCCTCGGTGTATTGGTGCGCGATTCTTGCACCTTCCAAAATAAATAATGGCCTAAGTAATTATTATAGGTTTTTCAGAAAACAAAAAAAACTTAACCACATATTGATCATATGATATCATATGATTACCATGTTAAGTCAAATAATTTTGCGTCAGATAAAGTCTTGATCTCCTAAATGTGTGATTAATGCGTTAACGCGTAATCTCAGAAGATTACCGCAGTTCCTTGCATCATCTTCCAGAACTTCCTGTCCGTCGCAGACAGAGAATCATGAAAACGTTGTGTTGGTAGCCTCACTGTTCTCAGATCCATTCGACGCCTCATTAGGCAGACGCAGCTGAGGGTCGCCTCAGCCTCCCAACGCTGCAGAGGCAGTTTCATACATTTATAGCAGTAAACTAAGACCTTTCAGTTAAGCTGTTGTTCTATAATAATACTGCTATTGAAACAGACTTGTTGCTACTTCAGCACAGCGGCAAACACAAACAGGCACTCCAACAGGTTGATGTCGTAACAGCTCCCAGTGGAGCGCCACGCCCTGAACGAGGCGAGCTTCAGACACCAAAACAGACTCGTGAAATTCAAAAAGGGGCGTTTCACTGATTTGACCCTTCAGGATCAGTTCAGTAGTAACTAGAACGGGCACTCGGTAGAGCGCATACCTTCGCATATCACAAGATTGGGCATTGAACATGAACATGTTGGCATTAGTTGCATGCCAATAGGATAGAAATTGATAAAAAGAAGATGTTGACCTTTTCATGACCTTGACCTTTGACCCGATTGATCCCAAAATCTAATCAAATGGTCCCCGGATAATAACCAATCGTCCCACCAAATTGCATGCGATTCGATTTAATACTTTTCGAGTTATGCGAGTAACACGCATACAAATAAATAAATAAATACACGGCGATTAAAACATAACCTTCCGCATTTTCAATGCGAAGGTAATGATGAGCACGGCTCTGACATCTGAGTCTCTGGGGGAGCTTTGTAAAGGTCGAAGAATAAACCCAGAGGTCAGCTTAGTTTGGCCTCGGAGAGTTTGAAAGACAGGAGAGTTAAACAAAGAGACACTTCTTTGGAGACCGTGATGGATTCAGTTTTTTTAATGTGGACCCCATTCTATGGACTGAAATGATTTATCTGACTCGGCTCTATCTAATTTAACCATTCTATTTTTTAATCTGCCTCCTGAGCGGGGACGGGTATTAAAACGGGCTCGGGGGCTAAATCATCAGCAGCACCATTGAGACGCTGCGATGTTATCAGTTCTTTAATTGGTACTTTTTAATGGGTATCGTCTCACTGCAAGTGTCTCTTCTGCTCTGCGTGTCGGGCCGAGCTCCTCCAACCACGGCTGTTACTGTATTAAATAAAACCTGTGGAGGGAAAAACTCAATACGTTATCGGTACGGCTGTTCAACGAGCATTAACATGCAAAACACTATTTCAATCTGCTCTACAGTCTCAAATCAACTCTGTTTGAAACAAGCACAGCAAGCTAACAGCACAGCAAGCTAACAGCACAGCAAGCTAACAGCACAGCAAGCTAATAGCACAGCAAGCTAATAGCACAGCAAGCTAATAGCACAGCAAACTAACAGCACAGCAAGCTAATAGCACAGCAAGCTAATAGCACAGCAAGCTAATAGCACAGCAAACTATCAGCACAGCAAGCTAATAGCACAGCAAGCTAACAGCACAGCAAGCTAACAGCACAGCAAGCTAACAGCACAGCAAACTATCAGCACAGCAAGCTAATAGCACAGCAAGCTAACAGCACAGCAAGCTAATAGCACAGCAAACTATCAGCACAGCAAGCTAATAGCACAGCAAGCTAATAGCACAGCAAGCTAACAGCACAGCAAGCTAACAGCACAGCAAGCTAATAGCACAACAAGCTAACAGCACAGCAAGCTAATAGCACAGCAAGCTAACAGCACAGCAAGCTAATAGCACAACAAGCTAACAGCACAGCAAGCTAATAGCACAGCAAGCTAACAGCACAGCAGGCTAACAGCACAGCAAGCTAACAGCACAGCAGGCTAACAGCACAGCAAGCTAACAGCACAGCAAGCTAATAGCACAGCAAGCTAACAGCACATTGATACAAACAAGCTGGACTTGTTTGCATCAGTAATAAGGTTACAACATACACAACAACACACTGATGTGGAATAAACTGATGTTACCACAAGCCTGCACAGCTCCATGAGATTCATCTGGCCAGGAGATATCTGACAGAGGTTACACGAGCACCCAGAGGAGAACCCAGACTAGCACCCAGAGGAGAACCCAGACTAGCACCCAGAGGAGAACCCAGACTAGCACCCAGAGGAGAACCCAGACTAGCATCCGGAGGAGAACCCAGACTAGCACCCAGAGGAGAACCCAGACTAGCATCCGGAGGAGAACCCAGACTAGCACCCAGAGGAGAACCCAGACTAGCATCCGGAGGAGAACCCAGACTAGCACCCAGAGGAGAACCCAGACTAGCATCCGGAGGAGAACCCAGACTAGCATCCGGAGGAGAACCCAGACTAGCATCCGGAGGAGAACCCAGACTAGCATCCGGAGGAGAACCCAGACTAGCACCCAGAGGAGAACCCAGACTAGCACCCAGAGGAGAACCCAGACTAGCATCCGGAGGAGAACCCAGACTAGCATCCGGAGGAGAACCCAGACTAGCACCCAGAGGAGAACCCAGACTAGCATCCGGAGGAGAACCCAGACTAGCATCCGGAGGAGAACCCAGACTAGCATCCGGAGGAGAACCCAGACTAGCATCCGGAGGAGAACCCAGACTAGCACCCAGAGGAGAACCCAGACTAGCATCCAGAGGAGAACCCAGACTAGCACCCAGAGGAGAACCCAGACTAGCATCCAGAGGAGAACCCAGACTAGCACCCAGAGGAGAACCCAGACTAGCATCCAGAGGAGAACCCAGACTAGCATCCAGAGGAGAACCCAGACTAGCATCCAGAGGAGAACCCAGACTAGCACCCAGAGGAGAACCCAGACTAGCACCCGGAGGAGAACCCAGACTAGCACCCAGAGGAGAACCCAGACTAGCATCCAGAGGAGAACCCAGACTAGCACCCAGAGGAGAACCCAGACTAGCATCCAGAGGAGAACCCAGACTAGCACCCGGAGGAGAACCCAGACTAGCACCCAGAGGAGAACCCAGACTAGCACCCAGAGGAGAACCCAGATTGGCATCCGGAGGAGAACCCAGACTAGCACCCAGAGGAGAACCCAGATTGGCATCCGGAGGAGAACCCAGACTAGCATCTGGAATAGAACCCAGACTAGCACCCGGAATAGAACCCAGACTAGCACCCGGAGGAGAACCCAGACTAGCACCCGAAATAGAACCCAGACTAGCATTCAAAATAAAACCCAGATTAGCATCCAGAGTAGCTCTATACTTCAGTTACGTGCTGCATTCCCTGACCCCTCCCCCCCCCCCCCCCTGGCTGTGCAAGACTAATCTTGGTAAGCGAGTAAATACAGAACATACATAGATCATAATACGTACATACAGAACATAAATAATACATTCCATGAATGAATAGATACAATATAGCACAGCAAGTCGTCTCTGGTCCACTAAGGGTAACTTACAAATGTGAAATGTTCACATGAGATTGTCATGAACAATTTACTGTGTTACTGATATTACGCTGAACCTTTTCAAAACAAGACACAGCTGGCGATCCTGTCAGAACCTTCCTCAAAACATGAGGAGTTTGGTGTCTGGTACCCAACAAAGAGTCTGCCGGCTCCCATCGCCCCGACAGTCCCGGTCAGCAGAGTAAACCGTGAGAGGACTTCTCCACCATGAACTGGGGGATACACACGTCTCACAATGAGATGTGCTGCTTTCAGCTATCACTAGTTTAAGCCAGACAAACATCCGCAGCGGGCTGCAAGGAGACCATCTTGCAGCCCGCTGCGGATCTCCATAAAAGAGCCAGACGTTTCTGACTTCCCATTTCGAGAGGCTCTTGAAATGTTCTTCCGAAAGCCCCGAAAAATACACTGCAGTGACAAAAACCTGCACACTTTGTGGTTGTCATTAAAGTAAATGAACACTGTGTTTCCTTTAAGTGTCTATGTCGGTGCAGCCCCCCCCCCCCCCCCCCGGTCGGTTTTAAAGGGCTTTTGACCGTGAGAATGTACTCAATACAGAAAACTTGTTTTATCACGACAACTTCCTCTTGACAAAGACAGACTCAAAGTAGCGGGCTCCCTTTCATCTCTCACATGCCTGAAGCCTGTGGCTGTGTTTCACATCATTGCATTGAGTACTCGGCTCTGATTGGACAGTTATCTTCTCCTGAGTGCAATAAAGTCGTTCATTTCCTGAGTGTTGTGTTCATCGGGTTCATCGCGAAGACGAAAACAGACTTTTTAGGTATTAAAGAGAACAGCTGGCGAACGAATCCAAACGGTGAATGTCACTGTGGTTATTGCATTTTTGGGGTTGCGCTCATGGTTGAATGTATGTTTATTTGGAAATGTTAAAAAATAATAAATAAATAAATAGAAACGTTGGTTGACGTGGTCGTCCATGTGGCCGTTGTTTGGCGCTCCTTTGAGACGCGTCTTCTCTCGTGTGAAGGTGCGTTCACACCAAAAGCCAAGCGATTTTTCGCGTCGCCCAAAACGCGTGAGTTTACTCTCTCGACCGTTCACCGTGTTCTCGCCATGAGCGTCGAGACGCTCCGCAAGGGGCGGGGCTTATCTCCGTGTCTCGTCTCCGTAAAGACCGTTATCATCTCCTTCATCCACCAGAATAACTCACCACTAGTTCTGCTTTATACTTGTGGTGGACGTCCCACACACTGACGCCCTCGTGTTTGGGTTGATGACATCACCCGTAGGCTCACTCAGCTCGGTCACTTTCACCGATGAAGTCACTGTTACGTCTGAAAGACTTCCGCTTCCAGCTACGAGAGCGAACTCAAGAGCTGATTGGCCCCGAGTTGCGAGATGACGCCTCAAAGTTGAAATATTTCAACTCGGGACGAAAATGCCGCTGTAAACGCGTCGCCCACATCGCGTCGCCCCAAACGCGTCGCCCGGGAAAATATCGCGTCTATCGCAGCCACACGCGTCTGTACGTTGACTTCTCATGGGATTCGGTCGCGTGAAAAAATTGTTTCGCTTTTGGTGTGAACGCACCTTAAGTGGCCAGGGCGGGAGTGTTGGATGCAACACCTTCTCATGTTGTCGCTTTTGTCCTTTCTTTCTTTACACTTTTTGTTAGAAAACGAGATAAAAGCACCTTTCTGAATCTCTGCAACACCTTGCATTCAAAAGATTTCGTCGTCCTTTGTGCAGCTGCAACATCATTACCGCGACACACCTGTGTGTGTGTGCGCTCGTTCTGCTTCCTCTTCGACTCGCCGAAAAACAAATGATCACCCGACTGCACGGCCACCGTGAGAGTCCACCTTGATCTGGCTGTTCTCAGGACGCCTGAAGTTCCCGCCATCATTTTGGAGCTGGCTGCCGTGACCCTGGGAGCCGGCTGATGTGGGTTATTTCCAGGCTGCAAATCCACATCATGATGTTTTCTCCTCCTCACAAAGAGCTGCTCTGTTTACATAATAGTGTACATCTTTAATATTTTAGTATTGTTATGATTCCGGAACGCAGACTAGAAAATCGGTGTCCTGGATTGCACATTTTCTTTCTCCTCCAATGGACATGTGACCCGACAGCCAACATCCTCGTGGTCAGGACCAACCACCAGACGAATAAAGCGGTCCGCTGCAAAGATGAGAACACGGATTCAACCTTTACTCTCCCCAACGGAGGGAGGCGAGAGCACGAAGTTGAAGTATAAACATGTCCTTCTCAGTTCTTCTGTTTCACTTCGATTAGAGTCTGAGATACGGAGGCTTTGCCCTGCCGGACGATCACTGGAACGTTCCGTCACAGTTAAGGTGCGTTTACACCAAAAGCGATGCGATTTTTTCGCTCGACCGAATCCCATGAAAAGTCGACGTACTCTCGAGTTGCTCCGCGCGTCGTCGCTGTCCCGCCGCTGTTGAACCAGAACAAGACGGACAATAATGTTATGAACACAATAACATATATTATATCTTAGAATGTTATGAACACAATAACAGCGTTTAGATGTTCCGCTCTCGTATCGCTGGGGGCGGAAGTCTTTCAGACGGAACAGTAACTTCATCGGTGAAAGTGAGTGAGCCTACGGGTGATGTCATGAATAAATATACACTACCGTTAAAAAGTTTGGGGTCACTTAGAAATGTCTTTATTTTTCAAAGAAAAGCACTGTTTTTTCAATAAAGATAACATTAATCAAAAATACACACAATACATTGTTAATGTGGTAAATGACGATTCTAGGTGGAAACGTCTGGTTTCTAATGACATATCTCCAGAGGTGTATAGAGGCCCATTTCCATCAACTATCACTCCAGTGTTCTAATGGTACATTGTGTTTGCTAATCGCCTTAGAAGACTAATGTCTGATTAGAAAACCCTTGTGCAATTATGTTAGCACAGCTGAAAACAGTTATGCTGGTGATATAAACTATACAACTGGCCTTCCTTTGAGCTTGAAGTTTGAAGAACAAAATTAATACTTCAAATATTAATCATTATTTCTAACCTTGTCAATGTCTTGACTATATTTTCTATTCAATTTTCAATTAATTTGATAAATAAGTGAGTTTTCATGGAAGACACGAAATTGTCTGGATGACCCCAAACTTTTGAACGGTGGTGTATATATTATATTAATGTTATGAACCCAAACACGAGGGCGTTAGTGTGTGGGACGTCCACAACCAATATAAAGCAGAACTAGTGGTTAGTTATTCTGGTGGATGAAGGAGATGATAACGGTCTTTACGGAGACGAGACACAGAGATAAGCCCCGCCCCTCGCGGAGCGTCTCGACGCTTATGGCGAGAACACGGTGAACGGTCGAGCGAGTAAACTCACGCGTTTTGGGCGACGCGAAAAATTGCATCGCTTTTGGTGTGAACGCACCTTAAGTCCACTTTCACAGAGTCTGACAGCCTGACTGATGCCATCTGATCCGTCTCGATGCAGTAAACCTCAACGATCACAGAACAAAAGATTGAAGGAAATGTTGCCACATTTTGTTGTTCATTCCACTTGAATAAACTATACCGGGTCACCGTCGCTAATAATTTGGGATGAGAGACCTCCGAGAGGACACAGGTCCTTCAGCATCCTAAAAATAGCTTTGATTTCCTCCAAACATTTACACACCATACGTGTGAATAATCCGTGGAACTGCTCCGGGTGATAGTTTGAGATATAGAGGCAATTACACAGTAATAGATTCAATCTCAGGCCAAGAGAAACATAATTGGAGAGAGAGCTCTCGCCCACGGGCCAGACTATCGTATATTGTCACTGTGATTATAGACACTTGGCAAAGCGTGGTGCTGTTTGCAATTTAAAATCAGCACATGAATAGCTGACATTAAATACAATGCTTTAGATCAAGGCTTTGATTGTGCTGTAACATTTGTGTGCTTTAAAAAATATACCCTCTTTGTTTTCCTGCCTGGCTAGTTGACTGTGATAAAAAAAAGCACACAAAGAAAAATAAAACTAGCAATCTGCACTTTGGCGTTTGTCCAAAATGAAAACGTGATAGACAGAGGAGATACCGTACAGCAAATAAGGTATTCAAAGGAATCAGTGAGGTATTTGGGACATTTTAAATGTGCATGCCGAGCATTAAACCGATGCCGTTGTCCAGGAGGCCTTCGACAATAAGAATCAGCGATATTACAAACACGCAGGAAAGAAAACAGACGGAGCGCTGAGATAACGGCGGCTTGAATAGACGTTACACGAGACGGCAGCCGGCGAAGCGGGGATGTCCAGAGAGAGCGAGGAGGACAGAACCCAGACTAGCATCCGGAATAGAACACAGAATAGCATACGGAATGGAATCCAGATTAGCATCCGGAATAGAACCCAGATTAGCATCCGAAATAGAACCCAGACTAGCATCCGGAATATAACCCAGACTAGCATCCGGAATAGAACCCAGAATAGCATCCGGAATATAACCCAGACTAGCATTCGAAATAGAACCCAGAATAGCATCCGGAATGGAACCCAGAATAGCATCCGGAATAGAACCCAGAATAGCATCCGGAATGGAACCCAGAATAGCATCCGGAATAGAACCCAGACTGGCATCCGGAATAGAACCCAGACCAGCATCTGGAATAGAATCCAGGTTAGCATACGGAATGGAACCCAGACTAGCATCCGAAATAGAACACAGACTAGCATCCGGAATAGAACACAGAATAGCATACGGAATGGAACCCAGACTAGCATCTGGAATAGAACCCAGACTAGCATCTGGAATAGAACACAGACTAGCATCCGGAATAGAACACAGAATAGCATACGGAATGGAACCCAGACTAGCATCTGGAATAGAACCCAGACTAGCATCTGGAATAGAACACAGACTAGCATCCGAAATAGAACACAGAATAGCATACGGAATGGAACCCAGACTAGCATCTGGAATAGAACCCAGAATAGCATCTGGAATGGAACTCAGAATAGCATTCGAAATAGAACCCAGACTAGCATCTGGAATAGAACACAGACTAGCATCTGGGGGGGGGGGGGGTTATGTACCACTTGTGGATCCGCGACTGTGCCGCTCATTCTAGCTCTGCGTCCACAGCGGACGCGTCGAGTAAACACGTCCGCCACGATCCCTCTCGTGCCGCCGTGCGTTCAGAAGCATTCCGATGGAGCTCCCGGTCCTGTGTGCCACTTAGTTAAGCAATTAAGTGGATTCAACACACACAAAATATGACTCTAGGCCTAAAAATCCACATCCAGATGCATTCATGCATATTTCATCCCTGGAAACAGACGGGAGTGGTGCCAGATGGGTTCCACATTCTACATGTGTTGCCACCCTGACATCAGAAGGTGGATGCCCTGCGGAGACGGAGCTCACAGCCTCATCCAGTGTGGATATTAGATCCAGATTGGTTTATAATTGCAACAGGATGAAATAGGTGTTTGCGTAATGAGTTCTAATATAAAAAAGGTATCATTCAGGCATTGGAGTACCATTCAGTCTTTACCCCTGCTGCCGGAGGCTGAGAGTTCAATCAGAGGGTTAATATAAGACGTGGATGTGGTCACCATGACGCCACCGCCTGGTTTCTCTGCTGTGGCTTTGATGCCTAGAGTTTGGCATTTCGTTTTTAGGCTGTCGGCATCTTTCTTAAAATGTGTAGGCGCCCCAAAATGTTACAATTACCTGCTCTGAAAGTTAACTGTGAAAGGGTTAAAGACAACTCCCAGATCAGACAGGTAGCCATGACCTGAGGCATATTCCGCTTTATGGTCAATTTACTCTTAATGGGACCATACTTTGTGAAATGAAAATCATGTTGTATCAAAGAAGATGATTGAGACCATAAACTCATATTTACATCGTCTGCTGAGGAAATTAATCACGTCATGTTATTGTGCCATAGAAATGTGCATCTTTTGAATAAAATGTGAACTATAGTAGTCCTCGTATTGTATTGTATTTTATATATTGTTGTTACCTTCGCATTGAAAATGCCGGAAGGTTATGTTTTGATCGCCGTGTATTTATTTATTTATTTATTTGCGTGTTATTCGCAAATCTCAAAAAGTATTGAACCGAATCGCATGAAATTTGGTGGGATGATTGGTTATTATCCGGGGACCATTTGATTAGATTTTGGGATCAATCGGGTCAAAGGTCAAGGTCAAGGTTATGGAAAGGTCAAACTCTTTTTTTACCATAGCACGATACTTTTTTGTCCAATTGGCATGCAACTAATGCCAAAATGTTCATAATTCAATGCCCAATCTTGTGATATGCGAAGGTATGCGCTCTACCGAGTGCCCATTCTAGTTGTATTTGTGTTTGTTGTTTTATGGACCCATGAGTCTGGAATAAAGTAATATATATAACATGTTGAATAAAATGTAAACTATAGACATATGTTGAATAAAATGTAAACTATAGACATATGTTGAATAAAATGTAAACTATAGGCATATGTTGAATAAAATGTAAACTATAGACATATGTTGAATAAAATGTAAACTACAGACATATGTTGAATAAAATGTAAACTATAGACATGTTTAATAAAATGTAAACTATAGATTTATGTTGAATAACATGTGAACTGTAGAAATGTGTTTAATAACATGTAAACTATAGACATGTGTTTAATAAAATGTGAACTATAGGCATATGTTGAATAAAATGTGAACTATAGACATATGTTGAATAAAATGTGAACTATAGACATATGTTTTACTACAAGTTGTTTGTTCTACCTTGTTGCCCTTTAGTTTGTGTCAAGATGCGTGTCTCTTTACGCATACATGGCCAATAGAGCAAACACACAGGCCTATTTGCGCAGGAGTCCATTCACATGCTGACAGTTGTTGAATGTATTTGCTAATATGTATTTATCACGGTGGTAATTTCAGTACTTAATCTATTTGAGATTAACGGTAGATAAATGGCTCAGCTCTGGTTTCTGTGGCTGCTGGCCAGTCCACAGAGCCGACCGGCAGTGTGTGTTGCATGTGTTTGATTGGCAAGCAGTGTGTGTTGTTTTTCCAGAGCCCTCTACGTTGGCACACTGCACTGACGGACTAATTGAAGGGCTGCCTTTTTTGTTTTTTTGGAAACGTAGGGATACCTTAATTTCAATGTGCTCTGAAGCGTACACAGTCACGTATCTCAATTTCTATGACTAAGTGGAGAGCATAAACATAAAACTATTTTGTCGCACTGCTTTTCTTCGGCGAATAAAAGAGAAAACGAGGATCTCGTCCTTTCAGAAACACAGGTGGAGATATCGAGGTGTGCGTTGACACTGTCGCTATTCTTCTGAAAAGGGGAAGAAAAAAAATCACATACTTTCATGCTCGGATTTCTCTGCAATGAAAAGAGCCGGCGGAGCCACACAGAGTGCAACATGGCACATTGTGAGAGAAAAGCAGTGTGACAATCGGTGAGCAGTGTGCAGCAACGTTGCCACAGGACCAGTAATATATATATGTATATTATATATATATGTGTATATATATACAGGACTGTCTCAGAAAATTAGAATATTGTGATAAAGTTCTTTATTTTCTGTAATGCAATAAAAAAATTATTAAATATTAAAAGAATAAAAGGCTTGCAATATTTCAGTTGATTTGTAATGAATCCAGAATGCATGACATTTGTTTTTTTAATTGCATTACAGAAAATAAAGAACTTTATCACAATATTCTAATTTTCTGAGACAGTCCTGTATATACACACACACACATATACACATATACACACACATATATATATATATACATATATACACACACACATATACAGGACTGTCTCAGAAAATTAGAATATTGTGATGAAGTTCTTTATTTTCTGTAATGCAATTCAAAAAACAAAAATGTCATGCATTCTGGATTCATTACAAATCAACTGAAATATTGCAAGCCTTTTATTCTGATTTATTGCTGATTATGGCTTACAGCTTAAGAAAACTCAAATATCCTATCTCTAAATATTAGAATATCATGAAAAAGTATACTAGTAGGGTATTAAACAAATCACTTGAATTGTCTAATTAACTCGAAACACCTGCAAGGGTTTCCTGAGCCTTGACAAACACTCAGCTGTTATAAATCTTTTTTTTTACTTGGTCTGAGGAAATATTAAAAATTTATGAGATAGGATTTTAGATTTTTCTTAAGCTGTAAGCCATAATCAGCAATATTAAAAGAATAAAAGGATTGCAATATTTCAGTTGATTTGTAATGAATCCAGAATGCGTGACATTTTTGTTTTTTTAATTGCATTACAGAAAATAAAGAACTTTATCACAATATTCTAATTTTCTGAGACAGTCCTGTATATATATATACACACACACACATATATATATATATATATACACACACACACATACAGGACTGTCTCAGAAAATTAGAATATTGTGATAAAGTTCTTTATTTTCTGTAATGCAATTAAAAAAACAAAAATGTCATGCATTCTGGATTCATTACAAATCAACTGAAATATTGCAAGCCTTTTTTTATTTTTTTATATTGCTGATTATGGCTTACAGCTTAAGAAAACTCTAAAATCCTATCTCATAAAATTTAATATTTCCTCAGACCAAGGTAAAAAAAAGATTTATAACAGCAAAGTGTTTGTCAAACATTTGAAAATGTGTTGCAGGTGTTTCGAGTTAATTAGACAATTCAAGTGATTTGTTTAATACCCTACTAGTATACTTTTTCATGATATTCTAATATTTAGAGATAGGATATTTGAGTTTTCTTAAGCTGTAAGCCATAATCAGCAATAAATCAGAATAAAAGGCTTGCAATATTTCAGTTGATTTGTAATGAATCCAGAATGCATGACATTTTTGTTTTTTTAATTGCATTACAGAAAATAAAGAACTTCATCACAATATTCTAATTTTCTGAGACAGTCCTGTATATATATATATACACACATATATACATACACATATACACATCTATATATATATACACATATATATATATTTATATATATATATACACAGCTGCAACACACTCGTTTCCCCAGAGTTCACGGCGGCACGGAGCGGACAAACGTGAGCGATCACATCAGGAGAATGGAGAACAGATGGATGTGCGTTGTCCTTGTGTGTGAGGTTTGCCTTTCCTCACCGCGATGCAGTATATTCAGGCATGTAAAGTACACACACACACGCACTTGAACCTGAATGGGCATCATTAACCTAAATAACTGCAGCTGGACAACATCAGAGAACCAGCTGAGAGTCACGTGTTTCCATGTGGGGGTGGCTCGCCCTCTTGTTAATCGCTTTGAAAATGTTGCCTTTGTGTACTTGATTGGGAGCTGCTGCAATAATAACCTACCTTATCAAAGTTATTAAACCTAATGTGGTCTTGAAATCACATCCTCCGTATTGCTGTTGGAGCCACATCACAACAAGATAAACCAGGAATGTAATCTGAGTCGGTTGGTATCTGTAGATCGGTTGCAGTGTATCTAAAGGTGGCGTGAAGCTTTGTGGAAATACGTGTGTTTTGTTTTTTGGCATTACATTTTGGATGATTTTAGTATTCCAGGTGTGGCGTTTTGTTCCGAACGGCAACAACAAAAGCGTGCATCTCGCTGGCAATGAGGCAAAAAACCCTCAAATTGCGACAACAAAAATGAAATGCTCAATATAATTTCCCGCAGCCCAAAGTGACTTCATAAAGTTTTCCACAATCTCTGAAAGCGCTATTCAATTCAATTCAATTCAGTTTATTTGTATAGCCCAATTTCACAAATTACAAATTTGTCTCGGAGTGCTTTACAATCTGTACACATAGACATCCCTGCCCCAAAACCTCACATCGGACCAGGAAAAACTCCCAAATAACCCTTCAGGGGGAAAAAAGGGAAGAAACCTGGAGGAGAGCAACAGAGGAGGATCCCTCTCCTAGGATGGACAGATGCAATAGATGTAATGTGTACAGAAGGACAGATTTAGAGTTAAAATACATTCAATGAATATGACAGAGTGTATGAATAGTTCATAGTAGGCATATTCCACGATGGAGACCTCCACGATCCATCAGGCAGATGGCGGTGGGGAGGAGGAGTGGGCGGAGTCTCAACAGGACAGTGGCGTAGTCATGAGCAGGAATTCCACGACCCAGACGATCCATCAGGCAGATGGGATCTATGCCGTCTCATAGGGTCCGATGACCCCATGAGACGTAAAGTCAAAAGGACTTCCGGGAGAAAGCAGAGTTAATAACGTGTGAGTGAGAGATGAAAATTCATCCTAAAGGAGAGAAAAAGAGGAGATAGGTACTCAGTGCATCCTAAAACGTCCCCGGCAGCTATAAGCCTATAGCAGCATATCAAGGGGCTGGACCAGGGCAAACCTGATTCAGCCCTAACTATAAGCTCTGTCAAAGAGGAAGGTCTTAAGTCTACTCTTAAACGAGGTGACTGTGTCTGCCTCCCGGACTGAAATTGGAAGCTGGTTCCATAAAAGAGGAGCTTGATAACTAAAGGCTCTGGCTCCCATTCTACTTTTTAAGACTCTAGGAACTACAAGTAGTCCGCATTTAGTGAGCGTAGCTCTCTAGTGGGGCAATATGGTGCGACAAGCTCCTTAAGATATGATGGAGCATCACCAATCAAGGCTTTGTAGGTTAAGAGAAGAATTTTAAAAGTGATTCTTGATTTTACTGGGAGCCAGTGCAGAGCAGCTAGTGCAGGAGTGATGTGATCTCTTTTCTTAGTTTTAGTGAGAACACGAGCTGCAGCATTCTGGATCAACTGGAGGGACCTAAGAGATTTATTAGAGCAGCCTGCTAATAAGGAGTTGCAGTAATCCAGTCTCGAAGTAACGAAGCGTGAACCAATTTTTCTGCATCTTTTGAGACAAGATGTGCCTGATTTTGAAATATTACGTAGATGAAAGAATGCAGTCCTTGAGATTTGCTTTACGTGGGAGTTAAAGGACAAGTCGATCAAAGATAACGCCAAGATTCTTTACAGTGGTGTTGGATGCCAGGGCAATGCCGTCTACAGAATCCACATCACCAGATAATTGATCTCTGAGGTGCTCAGGGCCGATTAAAATTACTTGGTTTTGTCTGAGTTTAACATCAAGAAGTTGCAGGTCATCCATGTTTTATGTCTTTAAGACATGCTTGAATTTTACAGAGTTGGTTGCTCTCCTCTGGTTTTATCGATAAATATAGTTGAGTGTCATCTGCATAACAATGAAAGTTTATGGAGTGTTTCCTGATAATATTGCCCAAAGGAAGCATGTATAAGGTAAATAAAATTGGTCCAAGCACAGAACCTTGTGGAACTCCGTGATTAACGTTGGTGGTTATCGAGGCGTCATCGTTTACAAATAGAAACTGAGATCGATCTGATAAATAGGATTTAAACCAAATTAGTGCCGTGCCTGAAATGCCAATCGACTGCTCCAGTCTCTGTAACAGGATGTCATGGTCAATGGTGTCGAATGCAGCACTAAGGTCTAACAAGACCAGGACAGAGAGGAGTCCTTTATCTGCTGCCATTAAGAGGTCATTTGTAATTTTCACCAGTGCCGTCTCGGTGCTGTGGTGTTTTCTAAATCCTGATTGAAATTTCTCAAATAAACTATTATGATGTAGAAAGTCGCACAACTGATTTGCGACCACTTTCTCAAGGATCTGGGGGAGGAAGGGGAGGTTAGAGATCGGTCTGTAGTTAGCCAATACCTCTGGATCCAGAGTGGGCTTCTTCAGGAGAGGTTTAATAACAGCCACCTTGAAGGAGTGTGGTACGTGGCCTGTTAGCAGAGACACATTGATAATATCTAATAGAGAGCCGCCAATTAAAGGCAAAACGTCTTTAAGCAGCCTCGTCGGGATGGGGTCCAAGAGACAGGTAGTCGTGTTCAAGTAGAAACCGTTGAAAATAATTGGTCACGGTTGATAGGAGAAAATCCTCCAAATATACACCAGGGCATACAGCGGTTTCCAAGGCCATTCCACTTGAGAACAGATTGGCACTGGTTATGGGCAAGAGATTATTAATCTTGTCCCTAATAGTTAAAATCTTTTCATTAAAGAAGTTCATAAAGTCATTACCACTAAGGTTTATAGGAATGCTCGGCTCCACAGAGCTGTGACTCTCTGTCAGCCTGGCTACAGTGCTGAAGAGAAACCTGGGGTTGTTTTATTTTTCTATTATTGATGAGTAATAGGCTGCTCTGGCATTACGGAGGGCCTTCTTATATGTTTTAAGACTATCTCGCCAAACTAAGCGGGATTCTTGAGATTAGTTGAACGCCATATGCGTTCAAGCTTTCGTGACGTTGCTTCAGTTTGCGGGTCTGAGGGTTATACCAGGAGCAAACCTCCTCTTCCTCACTGTCTTCTTCTTCAGAGGGCTATCGAGTCCAGTGTCATTCTCAGAGAGCCTATGGCACTGTCAACAAGATGATCAATCTGGGACGGACTAAAGTTAGACCAGGAGTCCTCTGTTATATTGAGGCGTGGTATCGAATCAAATACAGAAGGAATCGCTTCTTTAAATTTAGCTACAGCACTATCAGTTAGACATCTAGTGTAGAAACTTTTGACTAACGGAGTACACTCCGGTAGTATAAATTCAAAAGTTATGAGGTTGTGGTCTGACAGAAGAGGATTCTGTGGGAAGACGTTCAAATGCTCAATGTCAACGCCATAAGTAAGAACAAGATCAAGCGTGTGGCCAAAGCTGTGAGTGGGTTTCTGTACTCTCTGACAGAAGCCAATCGAGTCCAACAAGGAGATGAATGCAGCACTAAGGCAATCATTATCAACATCCACATGGATATTAAAATCTCCAACAATAATAACTTTATCGGTTTTAAGAACCAAACTTGATATAAATTCTGAGAATTCAGATATAAACTCTGAATATGGACCTGGTGGCGGTACAGAATCACAAATCGAATTGGCTGTAGTGTTTTCCAGGTTGGATGTGAAAGACTAAGAACAAGGCTTTCAAATGAGGTGTAGTGTAATTTTGGTTGAGGATTAATTAATAGGCTCGATTCAAAGATGGCTGCTACTCCACCTCCTCGACCGGTGCCTCGAGGAATGTGAGTATTAATATGACTTGGAGGAGTCGATTCATTCAGGCAGACATATTCTTCATGGCTCAGCCAGGTTTCAGTTAGGCAACATAAATCAATGTGATTATCTGATATTAAATCATTCAGTAACACAGCTTTAGATGACAGAGATCGAATATTTAGGAGACCACATTTAATAGACCTATTTTGTTGCACTGCTGAAATAATTGTGTTAACTTGTATAAGGTTATTGTGTACGACTCCTCTTCTGCTTACTTTTGATTTATTTAATTGAAGTGGCCGTGGGACAGACACAGTCTCTACTCTAAAGTCAAGGGTGGGTAACTGCTCGAATGGAAGAGCAGAGAAGGGTGTTAAACTACAACTCTGCTCCCGGTTCCTGATCTGAACCCTGGGTTGTCATAGATTAAGTCCGGTGATCAACTTGGTCATATTCGCAGAAATGAGGCGCTCCGTCCAACGTGGGATGAATGCCGTCTCTCCTCATCAGATCAGGTTTTCCCCAGAAAGTCTTCCAGTTGTCTACGTAGCCCACATTATTCGCTGGGCACCACCTCGACAGCCAGCGGTTGAAAGCGACATTCGGCTATACAATTCGTCTGTCTGCAAATTTGGGAGAGGGCCAGAGAAAATTACGGTGTCCGACAACGTCTTGGCATAAGCACACACCGATTCCACATTAATTTTAGTGAGTTCCGGCGCGTCATTACCACCGGCGTGTATTACAATCTGACTGTATCTCCGCTTATCCTTAGCCAGCAGCTTCAAACAAGACTCCACGTCGCCCGCTCTGGCCCCCGGGAGGCACACGACTCTGGTCCGTGGCTTCGCTATTTTCACGTTCCTGACTATAGAGCTCCCGATAACCAGGGTGTGTTCCTCAGCGGGTGTGTCGCTGAGCAGGGAAAACTGGTTCGAAACGTGAAGTGGTTGGTGCACAGCGGGCTTCTGTGTAGACTTACGACTCCTGCGAACAGTTACCCAACCATCCGGCTGCACGGTTACCGCCGGGGAACAGCTATCAGCTGACTGTAGCTCCGCGCCGACTACGGGAGAGGGCGGGCTAACTAGCATAGCTGTCTGAGCTTCGATAGCGCGGAGCCGTGCATCTAACCCACTTAGACCTGCCTCCAACCTAGCAAATAAACTACACTTGTTGCACTATGCGTCGTTTAATTCCGTGTGCACGTGCCAAAGAAACCGCTTGTTGCGGTAGTTTTGCTTCCGCTCGGCATCGTGCTCCCGGATTCAGACCTCCCTCTCTGACGGGAAGGCGACGGCGGCTCGGATCCGACGCGGATACGTGGATATTCTGTATCCGGAACGGTTGTTCACCAGATCATTTTGGCAGGGCTCTCAAGTTTTGAAGACAGGCAAGAGTGACATATCTACCCCCCCCCCCTCCAGAACAAAACTTTCGGATATCAGTCGCGCGCAATTCCAGGATGCTTCATTTTCATTGGTTGCTGGATTAAATCTTACCCGGATACGTGTTTTTTTCTGATTGGCTATTGTGTAGCCCATTTCTTTTTTTTGATTGGCTGATAAGTGGCTCCTCACAGCAGAACTCCAGGGGAGCGCTTGATTCCTCCACGGTGAGGGCAGCGCGGCTCATGTTGGCGCGCTGCGGTACATTAAATAGCCGAGTTTTTTTCAGCGTGAGAAATACGATGTGTGGCGGGAGTGCGTGACTATAAAGACCGAAAAGAGTGACCGTCACTCTCAATGCGTGAAACTTGAGAGTCCTGTTTTGGGCTCTTTTACATTTAGAATCAATGAGGGCATTACTGGGAAGTGGAATGCTCTTGCCTCAATTAGCGGTGTTAAGAAATTCCGCGATGTTAAAAGCCGGATGCTGCCCGGAGGTAAACGGTCAGGGCTGCTGACTGATAGCGGGCCGCGTTTGGAAAGAGGCTCGGCAGCTAGCGTTTACTTCAATTGTCCTGCAATCACCGGCCTTCCGGAGGAGAACCAGAGGTCTCCCGCCGAGCAGCATCTGGACTTTGCTCCAGAACGTTTACAGCGGCGCACGAGGAGATTCTCGTCCCGAACGAAGTCCGATCCAAATGCGCCAGAAACGAAACGAGGACGGAGAAAAGAAAATGTATAAAGAGGCAATATGTGTGGAGTGTCGAAACTCTCACTGAACACAGAGTTCAACCGCAGTCAGGGAAGACAGTCGAAGAACGTTTCACCATTTACTGCTGTGGTGGAAAGTGAAAACAAAGACAATACAAACACGAAGTCTACATTCCCAAACATTACATTTTTTAGAGTGGTACATAAATATACACTACCGTTCAAAAGTTTGGGGTCACCCAGACAATTTCGTGTCTTCCATGAAAAATCACACTTTTATTTATCAAATGAATATAAAATGTAGTCAAGACATTGACAAGGTTAGAAATAATGATTAATATTTGAAGTATTAATTTTGTTCTACAAACTTCAAGCTCAAAGGAAGGCCAGTTGTATAGCTTATATCACCAGCATAACTGTTTTCAGCTGTGCTAACATAATTGCACAAGGGTTTTCTAATCAGATATTAGTCTTCTTAGGCGATTAGCAAACACAATGTACCATTAGAACACTGGAGTGATAGTTGATGGAAATGGGCCTCTATACACCTCTGGAGATATGTCATTAGAAACCAGACACTTCCACCTTGAATAATAATTTACCACATTAACAATGTATAGTGTGTATTTTTGATTAATGTTATCTTTATTGAAAAAACAGTGCTTTTCTTTGAAAAATAAAGACATTTCTAAGTGACCCCAAACTTTTGAACGGTAGTGTACATTGCCAAGAACACAGCATTGCCTCTGAGATGCTGCCCGGTGGAGCATGCAGTCCTCTGCTGCTTCTCTACCGCCACAAATGCTTCTGAACCGGACATATTTAACTGGAATAACCGGAACCGGAAGTGGCCACACCAGAAGTCATAGAACAGGAAGTGATTTAACCGGTAGTAGCCTACTGGCACAATCAGAAAAAAGTATATTGCTTTTAATTATGTCTTCAAATTAATACAATTAAATGAAAAATGAAATAGAAAACGCCTTAAAGGCAACACAATGTTCACCGTGCAGATGTATAGAGCACGAGTCAGCATACTTTAATGAAAGATATGGTATAAATGTGTTTATGCATTGTAAGAATACAAAGAGAGAAATAAACGAGTTGACGGCATAATTAGATGTGCTACGTGTTGCAATTTACATTCAATAAATCATTACAAGAAAAATGTGAGGTGTCAGGATAATTGCAGTAAACAAACAGGTCCGTCATTAGGAAAATTAACAGGCTATAACAGCCTCAGCTTTGTCTTGTGTTCACCAGAGTTACGCTCGACAGCCAATGTGAAGGATTGTTTTACAGAAAATAAATGAGGGGTGCTGTTCAGAGCAACGCTCACTTTTGATCGAAATATTTCTTCTCAGTAAAGTCAGAATTAATCGTCCGTCTTGAAATGCCGCTTGTTGAGATTGTATTTGTGACGCACATAATATGTTTCAGTTTGAGTCGAGAGAACACCGTTGCTAGACTGACAGTTATTTAAAAAAAATAATGATTATGTGATTTATTCATGCTGCGCGAGACAGAAGGAACAAGGGTTTTGAAAGGCAACTTTCAGCAGCTGCCATATTTGGCTTTGCCACCCGGCTCTCGGTAGCAGTGCAGCAGGTTTTAGTCCAGACTGAAATATCTCAACAATTATTGGATGAATTACCATGAACTGGTGTGCAGACCAGGCAGGACCCTCCGGTTTTAAAAAGCCAATGCGGAAGTGTTTTAAAATGTGCATTCTCTCTACTGACCAGCAGGGGGCGACTCCTCTGGTTGCAAAAATAACTGTTTGAATAGAAGTCTATGAGAAAATTAGTCTAATTCTCTCTTGTTGTATTCCCTCAGTAAACATCGTCTACGTGAGTTCATGGTCTCAATCTCTAGTTTCAAGATGTTCATCTAGTAAACTACGGTCCATAGGAGCATGCGTCACCGCAGCTCTGTCGTAGTTAGCTTTTTGCGAGTAAACACTTAACACAAAGTACATCTGTGGATGGTGTAATGGTAAAATATAGTAGTGTCATGTTATGGGAAATTACTGAGAGATGGTTCTCTTAAGCTCAATCGCACACCACACGGGGGATGGGGGTGAAGCACAGACGAGGTCTCGGGTTTTTAATCAAGATAAAGAGCTGACTCTTCAGGACGAAGGAGAGGGAACTTCTTCTTTGAAGTTCTCGAACAAACCAGACTCAGCACTTTTGTTGGTTTGACCGTGGCTTCGGGGCGTAACCCTCATGTTGTATAAGTAGGGCTGTGACTTTCACTTCACTGAGGCTTGTGTCACAGAATGGCTTGAGAAGCCGTGTCATCTCGCAAGAACAAGGACAAGAGACTTCGATTTAGAGACTTTGTTCCTCCTTTTCCTGATTGGCAGAATATCTTCCATCACAATGGCGGAGAAACCAAAATAACAGTGAAATAACCTTTTTAACCTGATGATGGTACCAGAGTCTGAGCACCTTTAATGTTAACGCGAAATGTCATGTTAATTTGTCTGACAGTTGTTGGTAGTTGTTATCTAGGCCAATTTTTTTCGAATAACCCATCAACCTAATGTGACATGACATGAGCCACGCCGCTCGCAAATTGATGAATTTGGCATTCAGGATCAATCAGCACTCTGTTAATTAAGTTTCTCGTCGAAAAGGAAAATGGACATTTGGGTGAAAATGTCACAGATTATTAGTTTAACATATTAATTGAGTGTATTCTCAAAATGTCGAGGTGGTCAGACAGCGAGAGAAGATAACGGAAGAGAGATCAGAAGAACGTGTTGTATTACACAGTGCATAGAATTATTAAGAATAAAAAAAAGAGAAATTGAAAAACCAACAGAGAGCAGGTGTTTAGAGAGAAGACAAATGGAGTGCGGTGAAAGAGATGGGCAGCGCAAATAGACCCAGTATATGAGTCTACAGTGTATGTGCAAAAGGAAGGGGAGGAAATGTGTGTGTGTGGGGGGGGGGGGGGGGGAGAAGGACAGACAGAAAATGAAGATAGGAAAAGACTTTTGATGACTGAAAAGTTTGTTGAAACCCACAGAGTCAACACTGCACACGACTTATTTCCACAGCTTCGTCAGTGTGTACATAAAAGGCAACGATACATTAAATGAGGGAGATGGTGATGATGATGAGGGTCTTTTCACAGGGCATGACTTTCCTTTTTTTTGGATAAGATGCTGGAAGGAGACGGTGTACATGGACTGGGAATTCTGCGGGGCAGTGCTGGAGGCGAGTGAACTTTTGTGAGAGTGAGGCGAAACATCCGCTGAGCTTCGGCTCTGCGCTCCATGAAGCTGGATTATAAAACAATACTCCAGAAGCAGTGGGCCGACCATCTCGGTCGGTCGTCCGTGGTGTTAGAGAAGGAGAGATCTCTGCAACCACTGGACGGATCGCTGTGCGAGTCAGACTGCGTCGTCCGGTGAGTGTGGTGATCCCATTACATGACATCACGTGTCATTTAGCAGACGCTTTTATCCAAACCGACTGACAATAAGTGCATCAACCTAGAGTTCAAACTAAGAACAACAAGAATACAGAAAGTAACATTTCCTCAACATAGTCGAACTACAAAAGTACCATAAGGAATAACATGAGTAATACCATAAGTAATACCAGAATAAGAGCCATTTAAGAGCCACTGAAGTGCTAATCTGTGTTTTAATCCAGATATAGTCGGAAAAGGTGTGTTTTTAGTCTCTGGTGAAGATGGAGAGACTTCCTGCTGTCCTGATGTCAGTGGGCCACCAATGAGGAGCCAGGACAGCAAACAGTCTGGATTTCGAGTGATTAGCTCGAAGTGCAGGAGTCACGAGTCGATTGGCTGTTGCCGAGCGGAGCGAACGTGCCGATGTGTACGGTGTGACCACATCCAGGATGTAGACGGGGCCCGATCCGTTTAGAGCGCGGTACGCCAGAACCAATGTTTTGAAGCGGATGCCTTCTCTTCTGGCACCAGGGCACAGATTCAGACATATCTTAATATCGAAATAATGGTCGGGCGCTTTGTCTCCAGAGCTGATGAACAAACATTGGCACGCTAATAAAATGAACTACGATAGTTAGCAATCAAGGCTCAAAACGCTCGTCGTGTTTACCCCTTCCTAACTTTTTTTACTTACTGTGTGCATTCCAATTGACAGCATTAATATAGCGGCACACAACTATTTGCCATGGAAACATATTTGGAGTTATGGCGTCCTTAAGTCACTCTCCCTCTGCGTTGTAATCGGAGCTTCTCTGTACTTTGTTTTTTTTGCCCGTAAATGTTCTCACACGCCGATTAATTCCCCCGCAGGAACCAGAGGGATGCACAGTTGCGATGCACACAATATAAATACCATAACAACAGTCCTGTCACCGCAACGTCACTTCTGAAATGATCAAAGGCAACAACAACAAAAAGCAGGATAGTTTAGTGTGTGAAATGTTGTTAATACCAAACCGACCAGGCTTTTCTCAGAATTGCTTCGTATGTGATGGATGAGCTTGTCAAAACAAAAAGGTACGTCTGGAAATATAGAAGTGTCTGGGAAGCGCGTTTGTGGTCTTATATCCGCAACAGCTCATCTCCTGACAGGTCACATGTTTCCCTCAGAACTTGTTTTCGTCACCTCGTATCAATGTATAAATGTATCAAGTTTTTATTGTCACATCCCCTTTTATACAAGTATAATCGGTTCGTGAAATTCTTATGTGCAAAACACCCGACAGCAGTAGCAGACTAAAAAAAGAATAAGAATGAGAATAAACTATACAATATCCACACAAAAAAAAGAAGAAAGTATTAACAATATATATATAAAACAATGTAATAGAATATACATCATGGCAATATATATATATAAAACAATGTAATAAAATATACACTTTTTTGAGACTATATATATATATATGTATATACATACAATATATATATATATAAACAATGTAATAAAATATACACCATGGCCATAGATATTCACAGAATATGTTCTGGTGTGTAGTGTTAATGAGGGTCTCAGTCCTTGTTCAGCAGCCTGATGGCCTGACTGAAGAAGCTGTCCCTCAGTCTGTTTGTGCGGCACTTGATACTGCGGTATCGCCTGCCTGACGGTAGAAGGGTGAACAGTTTGTGGCCGGGGTGGTTATTGTCTTTCATCATCCGTTTGGCCCTGGCCACGCACCGCTTGGTGTATATGTCCAGGATGGAGGGAAGCTCACCTCCAACGATGTACTGTGCCGACCGCACCACCCTCTGTAGTGCCCTACGCTCCAGGGCGGTGCAGTTCCCGTACCAGACGGTGATGCAACCTGTCAGAACACTCTCGATGGTACTGGTGTAGAATGATCTGAGGATGCGGGGGGCCATGTTGAATTTCCTCAGTCGCCTAAGGAAATACAGGCGTTGTTGGGCCCTTTTCAACACTGTTGTGTCGTCAGCAAACTTGATGATGACGTTGGAGCTGTGCATGGCCGTGCAGTCGTGGGTGTACAGGGAGTAGAGGAGAGGGCTCAACACGCATCCCTGAGGGGCTCCCGTGTTGAGGGTCAGCGGCTCTGAGGTGGTACCGCCCATCCTCACCACCTGGCGGCGGCCCGACAGGAAGTCCAGTATCCAGCTGCACATGGTAGAGTGCAGGCCTAGACCTCTGAGCTTGGTGTCGAGCTTGGCGGGAACAATAGTGTTGAACGCTGAGCTGTAGTCCACAACCAGCATTCGCACACAACAGTTCCTCCCCTCCAGGTGGGAAAGGGCGGTGTGAAGTGCCATGGCAATTGCGTCGTCGGTGGATCTGTTTTGACGATATGCAAATTGCCATGGGTCCAGCGTGGCAGGCAACATGGAACAAATGAAGTCCTTGACCAACCTCTCGAAGCATTTACTGACAATCGAGGTGAGGGCTACGGGTCTCCAGTCATTCAGGCAGGTTACCTTGGGGTGTTTGGGGACAGGCACAATGGTGGACATCTTGAAGCTCTCAGGAACAACGATCACATGATTCGGGCGCTTCTGGTACAAAGCGCCCTCAAATGAGCAACAGGGAACCGGAGGCTAATCACATCCGATGGCACCACACTGACCGCACCTCTGTGACATTCGCCAAGTCTGTGGAAAGTTCATGTGTTTGTGCTGCACTCGGTACACCCAAGAGACACGCTCCATAGGATCCCTCGGAGGGGGCCAAGAGGTACTGAATTTGGGGTTTAGCTAAGAGCTAGAATAGGAGGGAATTGCCACAGTCAGACACAAAGATAAAAGAAGAGAGAGAGTGAGAACTCGAATATCAAAGAGAAGCTGTGAATAGAGTTCTGAAAACGAATCATTTCTCAAGAACAGTGACTTCATGTTGATAGTTTGAGGGATATGCTGTATGTATTGCAAAGCCCCTGCACCGTATGTGAGCCCCCGCTGTATCGGTTCATGTCACTCGGTTCACCTAATTAGGTTCCACTTGATACCTTGCGAGCGTGACCTCCCAGGCATGGACTCGGAAAGGTCCTTTTGAGCGGGGAAAGAGGGATGAAGAGCGAGGGGGAGGTCCGCAGCAGGGAGGCCAATAAAGATGAGGAAGGAAGACTGTTGCTACAAGAAAGAAATGGAGCGAGGAGACTCAGAACTATACAGAACTCGTCTTCTCACAAAGTTCCCCTCCACGTCCCAGTTTGGTTTTACAAAACACTTGTTACCTTCGCATTGAAAATGCGGAAGGTTACGTTTTGATCGCCGTGTATTTATTTGTATGCGTGTTATTCGCATAACTCAAAAAGTAATAAACCGAATCGCATGAAATTTGGTGGGATGATTGGTTATTATCCGGGGACCATTTGATTAGATGTTGGGATCGATCGGGTAAAAGGTCACGGTCAAGGTCAAGAAAAGGTTAAAATCTTCTTTTTACCATAGCCCCAATCCCAATCTTGTGATATGCGAAGGTATATGCTCTACAGAGTGCCCGTTCGAGTTAATCTTTTTTTTTATATACCTTCCTAAGTATAAATATATCACAAAACACTTTATGCCTGGCTGAAGCGGTTGATCCACTTTATTCATAGTTATTTAGGTTGTTGTTCCAGATATAATTATCCCAATTCTTCTTCTGTCAAGTCAACGTCACTCAATTGCAAGCCAAGAAGATGAACACAACAAAAGGACGAGGTACTGACCGAAACAATGAGATCATGGATGAACGGGAGCAAAGTGAGTTTCCTCCACAGCCTGAAGGAGCTCTGAAACCCATAAAAAGCTAGAAGAGCAGCTGCTCTTTCACGCTGAAAGGAGCTTATAAAAAGATGGCCGGGCCTTCGACCAGGATGCTTCCAGGAGGAAATCCAGCCGCATCCAGCTGGGAGGAGAAAACCCCAAAACCCTGAGGAGGGATTATATATTCGATCTGAGCTGGGAAAGTGTCTCGACCCCCCAAGGAGAGCTGCAGAATTTGCTTGTGGGTTACCTTGCTCGGCCAGCTAAAACTGACCAGAGCAGCAGCCGAGCCACGAAAAATGAGACTAAACTGCATTTGTTTTTGTCACCAAGATCGTGTCATTCTGTTCCACTCGATACGTGAACATGAATCCAAGATTTGTGGCTGTGTTTGAGTTGTTGAAGATACTGAGCGACAATAGCCCCTTGGACCACCTACTTCCTGCGCCCCTGATTGCATGCATGATCTGAAAATGGACTCTCGAGTCCTTTCGAGGGAGCAGAGGTGTGAAGATGGTGTCGAGAAGAAGAAGAAGGCAAAATAAATTAACAATGTCATGACTGGAAGAAGAAAAAAGAAGAATCAGAGAAAAAATTCAGACAGCCTGTTTGTATGAATATGATGCTGAACATGATCCGCAGACAGCCGCCCACTCACGGCCTGGTCCTGCTCGGGATTCCTGTCTGTTGAAATGTTTAGTTATTTTTCTTGCCACCATCACCAAGTGCTTCTTAATGGTGGGAATTATTGGGTAAATCATACCATACAGAGTGCAATCTAGACGAGATCTAGATCGAGATTAAAAGTATCCTTTCCTAAAATGAAATGAAATTGAAGGGCATCTTGCTGTTCATATTTAACTCTGGTCTCATGTGAGGTCACGCTGCATTTGTCCACACGCCTGCTGCAGTCTAATTGTGCTCGACTCTGCGAGGGGGCGCAAGGGGGACGGACTCCTGGGTCCTCCTGAGATAACCAGGAGGTTCTGAGCGAGACGGAAAGTGGAGCCGCTTCAAATGGGGGCAAAGAAAGACAAGGAGGGAGGGAGGGAGGGCGAAGAGATTCAGCAAAGAGTCGCAAAGCATGTAATTACCTCGGCCGGACGAGAAGATGAAGACGAAGGGCGAAGAGAATGTGGGAAAGACGGGTCACTTTGAGATTGTTGAGAGCATGTGTCCTTGTACAGAAGGATGCGTCGTGTGTTTTTTCCCCCCATGTCTCTCTGCACTGCATGTGAAGCCCCTCTGCATTAGTCGGTGTCACAAGCGTCATCGAATTAAGTTCCGCTCCATATCTCCTGCAGGTGACGGACTCCAGAGGAGGCCAAGTGGGATACGAGGAGGGAGGGGGTTCTTGCTTCCGAAGAGGAAAGGCCTTTTTTCGTTAGATGCCTGTGAGCATATAATTGCCTCGGCTAGATAAAAAGAAGAGGGGGACATAAAAAGGACAGGAAGAAGGACTGGAGATGAAGAAGAAGAAGAAATGTAGGAACGATGGGTCTAGTGTATTTACGAAACCTGGAGGATAAAGTGATTCTGATCACGGGACAGGAGGAGAGATAGAGATACAGATGGGAAGGGGAGACAGAAAGAGGGAAGAAAAGAGGACGTTTAAAGGCAATAGGAGCCAGACGAAAGCCAGCCAGCCAGTTCCATTACCGGGCCGCCCCCAACGGGAGGAGGCCGGGCCGGAACAAATGGACTGTAATTGCACACGATGTGTCTTCAGAGCTCAATCACTTTGCCCTGCGGGGACCATTGGTGCACCACTTCTTCTTCTACACTAATCTAATAACCTTCCCCCTCACCTTCCTCACCTTCTTCCCCCGCGGAGACATTACCTTTGACCTCGAAGAGCACCGGCACGACCACGGCGGAGAAGCGAGACGTTAACGCTCCGGCCGGTCGCCGTTGAGCGGCCACATGATGAAGCTCGCATGTATTTGCATATTCGATATATATTCCCACCGTGGGGCCACACATCCAGGGCTACTTCTTAAGGAATGCGGTCGCTCTAATTGTTTGTTTCGTTTAGTTATAAACCCGATGTATCCGACTGAATATTTACGTACAATTTATTAAATAGAACTTTCGCGTCGTTGGAAAAGTTGTTCTGGGGCCCCGTCTCTTCTACCTCCACAGGGGTCAGGAAATCGCCTCCTTCAGCCTATTGTTCTAAACCGATTCATATCCTGTATATTTGCCTTTCAGATGTTGTGTTTTGGCTTTTTTTATATTTTATTGTGCATGTTATTGCTTTTTGCATTTATTAATGCTTTGTCTGCCTGAGACTTCGCCACTCTTTAATGTCACTTTCATTATTATTGTCTCGCTGCAGATACACATTTTCATAAGAATATGCTAAGATTGGAAATAATGACACTTTTACAGTGATTGCTTGTGTGAAATGGAATTCATTATAGAGAAGAACTTATTTTAAGTTTGAATGCATTTCAAGACTTCCACAGATGCTGACATTTCTTAGGGCAGCAATAACATATGGTTGTATATGTTCGTGCATTTTAAGTAGGTAGCTTTACGGGTTTATTTTTAAAACATCTATAATTGAACATTGGATTTAAAACAGCATTTGACTAATTAATTCACTGTATCTTTGGAGTTAGTTTCATAGTGCATCCTACTTTGCAAAAAACTAGACATGGCATTTAGCCTTTTATCAAGTCGTCTCACATGTATTGAGATGTTAACTGAATTGTGACAAAACAATCAGCATCAATATTATTTTAAAAAGCTGTTTAATAAACATATCGCCAAAATGAGAACACAAGATGTGTGGAATTTTCACTGCAGCATAAATTAGCAAAATCGGAACCTCGTTATCTTTTTGACTTCGATTAAATTTAATTTCCCCGAGCGATGTTAAAATATTTTATAAAAAGTGTAATATAATCAGCTTTCTGTGCGGATTCCGTTGTCCTTGAACTTCACCGCCTGCTGAGCTTCACTGTCTGCGTGAGGCTTGATATGCGTGTCCGTCTATGAAGCGTGTGCATGTTTATGTGTCTGGGTTCTACGCCCATGTGAGCCAGACAGGCACATGCACAGGACAGTGTGGTCTTTTTTTCCGACTATATCTGGATTAAAACACAGATTAGCACTTCAGTGGCACTTAAATGGCTCTTATTATGGTACTTTTGTCGTGGAAATCCTGTGATCTTGTTTTCTTTGTGGTGCTGCAAAGATCCGTCTCTTTGGTTCAGGGCCAACGCGGTCTCTCAGCATCCAATATGCAGCATTAGTGCTGGTTTGGGAGGTTATGTGGGTATAGTGAGAGATTCTATACATCCATTGAATGTGTCACATATTGCCCACTAAGGACACTGCCACGTTTTTATCTGCCACGGTCAATTTTGGGGACATGTTTCAACAGCTTAATTACTAAAAAGTGTGTTCGATTGAGGCCCAGGCACATGTTTGGAACGGGTGGAGCACCATATTGAGCTATTTCAAAAAAGTTTCACACACGTAGTTCAATATTGTTGTCGAACATATCCTGAGAGTATTCACCGGACAAAGAATTTCTGATTTTGTGGTCGATCTGTGTTATGTCACGCCCATTTAAAAAAAAGTAGTACCACCTTAGTGGTTGATTTGAATGAAACGCTTAGGGTGTGTTCCGAGTAAATCTTTAAACACATCTTGCAGGATTCATGAAGATGTGTCCAACAGTTGAGGAGTTGGAACGATTGATGTGGTGAGCCGCACCTTTTAAAATTCGAAATGAGAAAACAAGCTTGATGCAAAATTTCAAAAGCTTGTTGTATGAAGAAAGATGTACAGTCGGACTTTAGTTATTTCTCAAGCTTTTTGAAGAGTGAATGGACCAACTTTTTTACCAAGTTTCTTGTGAATTTAAAATGGCTTCGAGTTTACCTTAAATGCATTTTGACCTTTAACTAGAGCACCCCCATCAGATACATTGAGGTCACATTTGTTGAGCAGCATTTGCAAACGAGTCTACGTTAAAAGGAAGACTTTGTTAGTCGGCCTGAATGTATCCAGCTTTTGAGGGCATCAGTTGAATTATAGTGATGAGCCTGACATCCATTATGCAAGAACACTCACAAAAACAACTAAATCATCTGAAAACACATTGTGAATAAACCATGTTTCACAATTTATCACATTGTATGGTAATTTTAGAGCGCTTATGAGTTGTTCTACTATTTACCACTGTGCTATACAGGACTGTCTCAGAAAATTAGAATATTGTGATGAAGTTCTTTATTTTCTGTAATGCAATTAAAAAAACAAAAATGTCATGCATTCTGGATTCATTACAAATCAACTGAAATATTGCAAGCCTTTTATTCTGATTTATTGCTGATTATGGTTTACAGCTTAAGAAAACTCAAATATCCTATCTCTAAATATTAGAATATCATGAAAAAGTATACTAGTAGGGTATTAAACAAATCACTTGAATTGTCTAATTAACTCGAAACACCTGCAAGGGTTTCCTGAGCCTTGACAAACACTCAGCTGTTATAAATCTTTTTTTTTACTTGGTCTGAGGAAATATTAAAATTTTATGAGATAGGATTTTAGAGTTTTCTTAAGATGTAAGCCATAATCAGCAATATTAAAAGAATAAAAGGCTTGCAATATTTCAGTTGATTTGTAATGAATCCAGAATGCATGACATTTGTTTTTTTAATTGCATTACAGAAAATAAAGAACTTTATCACAATATTCTAATTTTCTGAGACAGTCCTGTAGATTCCTTTTCAGCAATATTCATGAGGATAACCCCCCACACCAACAAAAACACAAACGCCCACGCTGCATATACATAACAATTGTGACTCTCATGCGTCTCCGAATAAACACTCATTATTGAAGGGAACTGATTTCTCTTCATCGCCAAGTATTTTCACATCAATTTGGAGAAATTTCTCTTTTTCACCCTGAACGTGGGAGTGTGGATGAATCACGCCTCAGATGGAACGCTGATTAGAAACCCTAATCTGCAAGAAGGAATAGTCGTGCGTCTGTGTGAGTGATCGGAGGAGCGAAGCAGACCTGCCGTCGCAGGTACAAATGAATCGCGGGGCAGCCATTGGTTCTGCTCTTACGGGTTGGAACGCACACATTAGGATTCAGAGAGTTGCTGAGTACAGCTGCCCGAGCACGCCGCGTGAAGAGGGAAGACTCCTGACTGTCTAATTAAGTCCTGCTAAATACCGTTTGGGTTTTTTGCTTTGCTGGTATACAAGTGCTTACAAATAGTACTGCATTGCTGTAGCTCCCCATGAGCCCAAACCTGAGCAGGCAGAATGGACTTAGCCTCAAATAAGTCCCAGTGTGCTTTGCTAATAATAATATTATAATACATAATAAACTAGAACGGGCACTCGGTAGAGCGCATACCTTCGCCGCAGCCACATTTTGGCATTAGTTGCATGCCAATTGGATAAAAAGTGACCGCGCTATGGTAAAAAGAAGATGTTGACCTTTTCATGACCTTGACCTTTGACCCGATCAATCCCAAAATCTAATCCAATGGTCCCCGGATAATAACCAATCATCCCACCAAATTTCATGCGATTCGGTTTAATACTTTTTGAGTTATGCGAATAACACACAAACACAAACAAATAAATACACAGCGATCAAAACATAACCTTCCGCATTTTCAATGCGAAGGTAACAATTTGGTGTTTTCAGAAATTATTACACACATTCGTCCAACAGATACACACTAAAGGGCACACACACGCAAACGCACGCTATGTTTCACGTTAAACTGCAGGAAACACAGCTTATCAGAAATCAAAGAGATATGAAAAAAAGACGGACATGAAACATAGAGAGAAGCTAAAGGATTAAGTGGGAGAGGCGGAGACGAAGAGGAAGAGGGCAGATGAGGTTGTCTGTGAGAATCTTAAAGTTCACCCGGCCGCTGGCCTCCTGCCTCCGTCTGTCGCGGTGCGAGACCCTTCCCCTGTTGAGTCCAGGGCCGCCCACCAGTCATGTAGTGCACACAGGCAAGTGGAGCTTAACAAACCTTTTCCATTACCGTTAATGACCTTCATGACTGAGCACCTCGGGAGCAGGAGTCGGGAGAGGACTGCTTCCTCAGCACAGCCATTAACCGCCCTCCCTCGGGTCGGCCGGGTTCAGATCAGCGAGAGAAGAACAAGCACCGGTCCTACAACCAGGAATCCAATTCAACCGGTTACCACTCAACCGAAATTGGAACAGCAAAGTGATGGTGTGAGGTCATCAGTTTGAAACTCATCATCTCACAAACCCTTTCTTTAAGCTTTTACAGTTGCCACCAAACACCTCGGCCCCATAGAGATGAACCGGGCTGTTGTACGACGTACCGATGGACTGTAGCACAAAGCCACCTCCACCATGACGGTTTATCACGAATACATCAACCACCAAGTGTAAAGAAGTACTAAAACGCTTGAATAAGACAGATCAAAATGATGCTTGAACACAATGAGCTCAGCCTCTATAGCAGGGGTCGGGAACCTATGGCTCGCGAGACATATGGCTTCCAGAAAATGTTGAGTTTAAAAAAAAAAAAATCTCCGCCCGCCACCCTGTAATTTTCTCTATCGCGCCAGATTACAGCAGAAGTAATTCAAGGTCCCTTTTCTTAAAGAGCACGTCTTTGTTCTTTTATTAAACTAAACAGCCGTCTCCGGGGCGGAGCAAGGAAAAATTCACATTCGCCCCCCCCCCCCGTAGCCACATGCAGCACCAGAAGTCGCATTAAAAGCAAGACATATTTAATTTATTATACGTTAAAAATACTATATGGCTCTCAATGAAACATATTTAGAAATATTTGGCTTTTATGGCTCTCCCAGTCAAAAAGTTCCTGACCCCTGCTCTATAGCAATCCTGTGAAGACAGGAAGTCCAAGTTGAGCGTGATACCCGACTCAGCATCTCGTAGATCAGATAAGAAAAGACATCCACACAACTGCTGTGGGTTGTATGTCAATTTGTGATGAGAAATTATCGGAAGCTCTCTTTCTATAAAAAACAAGGGTCATGTTGGGGAAGTTGATCCACTAAAAGGTAAAGCAGCTACATTATGGTTTTAAAGGTTTTAAGTGATACATGCTGGGAGTTGACTGCAATGGATAGTCGTAGTTATGAGAAGGAAGGTCGAGGTTGTGTACGTTGTGTGCTGGTGGGCGGTCGTGCTGTATTCTGTGTCGGTCTTTAACGTTATCTGAGAACGTCTATTCAAAGCGAGCATAATACATTGTCTTTGAAGAAATTACGAGAACATTACTGAGGTTTGGGTTCACAGGCGGGTTCAGTCGTCTCTCAAAGGAGTAATTCTATGAAGGGATCTCAGCTGCTAGTTACTATTTCATCAAATGACATCAGAGTGATGGATTATGTGCGCAGGGTTTAGGCATATCTATTTGCAGAACTGGAATATAATATTCATATCTATGTTTTCATCAGTGTATAATCACCTGAAAGTAATAATCGCTGTATTTGTTCGCTCAGAATAAAGCCCCTCAAATTGAAATGTTCATTTCAGTCTCAATTAAATTACATTGTACTTGTATAGTCCACTATCACAAATTAGCTCCAATCTTTATAACATACATCACATGTAAAAAATTAAACAAATTAAAAGAGATGGGAGGGGACCGGCAGAGCAGACACTAAATAAAGTATCTTGCCCAACGTTACACTACGTGTGCTCATGGCTTGGTGCTAGGGGCCGGGGGGATAGCAACGGGACTTGTTACATACACAAACTAGAATGGGCACTCGGTAGAGCGCATACCTTCGCATATCACAAGATCGGGCATTGAGTTATGAACATTTTGGCATTAGTTGCATGCCAATTGGATAGAAGTTGACCGCGCTATGGTAAAAAGAAGATGTTGACCTTTTCATGACCTTGACCTTTGACCCGATCGATCCCAAAATCGAATCAAATGGTCCCCGGATAATAACCAATCATCCCACCAAATGGCCTGCGATTCGGTTTAATACTTTTTGAGTTATGCGAGTAACACTCATACAAATAAATAAATAAATACACAGCGATCAAAACATAACCTTCCGTATTTTCAATGCGAAGGTAACTAAATTGTGGCTGACCCCTAACCCCAACCAAACACTATCTGAAGGCCACCGTAGTTCTGACACGCTCGTGAAACTGCGGTAACGCGAGCCACCGCGGTCCCTTACTGTGACATTACAACCTGCAACCACATCGCTATGGATACCACCAACAACTGTCACTTTAAGACAGACGGGACGAATCCAAATCCTTTAACCAACGGCCCACGCAGCAGATCCTCCGGTTCATCGAATCATGCGCTGTGTTCTTTTTTGCCACATGGAAGAGCTGCATGTTGGGTAACAACATGTAACTCTCCACCAGGAACGGATGATTATTTGATGAGCCGCTTTTATCGAACGGCGACCGTCCGACTTTGCAAATCACTGTCGTGACTTTATCGTCGCCAAGCGATCGCTGCAGCGCTCCCTGCTCCGACGGGTCCGATTCATGCCCAGCTCTGTACGGATCGGCTGCCAAATGTCGGAGAGCCCCCCCCCCACCGAATAACGACGTGTAATTTGCACCTTTTTCTTTGAACTTGGAAACTTGTTTGTTTTACTTTTTTTTTATTCAGTCAATCAAATCAAATACAATACAATATTATCCTATAAAATATACAAAAGAGAAAGACTGAAAAGGTATAGGTAGAAGCAAAAAAAAAATGCTTATAAATTCCTATCCTAAATTGAAATCAAAATAAATCAGAAAATTAATATAAAATAAAGAAAAAAATAAACTGAAGCGGTGCGTTACATAAAGCCTCCGTCTCCATCTCTGGAGCCTCGGCCTGCTGGCCACATACAACTGCAGAGCTGCGTTAGGCATCAAACGTCTAGTTTTTTTTGCAGGAGGCACGGTGAGCCAAGAAGCCCCCCCCCCTCCCCCCACGGAGCCTGATGCGCTGTTGATGTTGTTGTCGAACCAACACACTCGAGCCAAAATGCTCGGAGAGATGTTTCCCCCACGTCCCATTTTCTCAGAATCCTGCTTCTCCTTCTCCCACTCTCATCCTCTTGTATTTCTCTCTCTCTCTCTACCACGTTTCTCTCTCACTGGTCCCGCCTCGCTCTCATTCCTCAGACTCTCCAGAACACTTTCATTGCAATACACTCACCGTCTCGCACGCTCCGAGGGGGAGGTGTTCAACTGGTACATTATGTCTCTGGAGTATTTCTCAGACTAATGGAAAACTCTCAAAATGTCTTAGCTTTCCATCATGCTGCTGCTAAGAGAGACTCTCAGTCCACGTCTTGCCCCCATAAGGGAAAGTTTCTACCAACAAGATGAAGCAGCTTGTAGTTTTTCTAAGACTGGGGGCACTTTTTCAAGTTTATTTTCTGGTTCGGGTTTTTCTTCCGTGGGCCTTTCACACATTGAGAGCAGATTAACTTGAAGAAAACAAGATTGCCTTAAATTACTTTGGAGGTGAATTCAGATTGAACATGTGAGTGTGTGTGTGCAGGTGTGTGTCTGAGTGTGTGTGTGTGTGTGTGTTCCAAACGATTCCGTAGCCCAACAGGAATTCCAGTTCTTCGTAATCACTCTCTTTTGTCCTTCTTTTCTCCCCACTTTGTTCATCTTGGCGAGTGCAATGCCGAAGCGTACTTAAATTGCCTTTAAAATAAAATGCGTTTTCACAGCTTTCCTTCGACTTTGTACGAGACCGGGCTGCTCCTCTAAAATCTGCCTCGCATTCTGAACGCACTCCACCCAATCGGTCAGGTACAGAGAGGCTGCACGCGTTTAAAACTCTGTTTCTGCACACTTGCAGTCGGGTGAACATCACAGTCATATTATAAAGGAGGCACTTTTTTAGTTATGCGAGTAACACGCATAAAAATAAATAAATAAATACACGGCTATCAAAACATAACCTTGCACATTTTCAATGCGAAGGTAATAAGCAATAAATAATCAATATTACTTTACAATACAACCTAAATACAAAAGTCACATTAAATAGCTCCAACACACCCTATTAACCCACCAGGATACTGTATCCCCCCCAGTGCTGTGGTTTCTCATGATTGTGTGTTTTAAAAGCAGGAGCACAGCGACAACAAAATAAAAAAGGGAAGAAATGAAGTATCTGGATCAGCACTCTCTCGGGGAGGAGGAGGTTCACGCTAACCTGCAGTAGAAAGATGAAAAAGATGGCGAGGAGAAAATTGAGGTAGATGACATGTGACGAAAGGTCTTGATCCCGACTCCACGACTCGAGTCTTGCATCCCTTTGAACGTGACGATTGACTCGGAGACCACTTCTACAGGGGGGATGGAGGCGGTTCAGCGAGATATTGTCTCGACTCAAAAAACTGGAGCCAAAAGCACGACTCCAATGTTCAGGGCAATCAAAAAGATTTATAAAAAAACAGAAAATCACAGCTATGCTGGAAAAAGACTTGAACAAAGTACAAAACAAAATCACAACTATGAAGGAAAAGTAAACCAGGACAAAAGACTACACTATCAAGAACTATCAGGACGTGACAAGAGACAAGACGATCTGACACAAGACACAGGTAGACACCGGCTTAAAATACATGAGGAAATGGGGAACAGGTGGACACAATCAGGGGAGGAGCAGACAATCACACTAACGAGGAAACACCGGGGCAGGAAATAAAGTTTCTGAAACGAGAGAGGACAGTTACTACAAAATAAAAGCGGACATGGAAAACAGGACTTAACCCTTGTGTCGCCTTCGGGTCATTTTGACCCGATTCAATATTTAACCCTCCTGTCGCCTTCGGGTCAATTTGACCCGATTCAATGTTTAATGTCGGTGTTCTTTCGGGAGTCAACAAACAAACATAAAGTACCTCACACTTAAACTTGGAAAACAATATTAATTCTAATAATTTTCTGGAGATTTTAATAGCTGGGGTCATATTGACCTCAAGGGTAAAATATGTTAGTAAATATAAAGGTAACAGGAGGGTTAAACATTGAATCGGGTCATATTGACACGAAGGCGACAGGAGGGTGAAACATTGAATCGGGTCAAATTGACCCGAAGGCAACACAAGGGTTAAACCTAAAACTTTCCACAACCGACGAGACATGACAGATATAACGGGTCAAAGTGTTGTGGAGATCAGGCGTGTTCACAAATGAGATTTTTTAGTTTGTGAGGTTCAGATAAAATCATGTTTTGGGGGCGTTTGACGGTGACATTTTCTTGGTATATTTAATGTATTAAACTTCTCAATCTGAATTCCCCTTTGATAATAATAACATGGAAGAACACGACAAACAGCCGTGTGCGAATTCGAGAGGCCGTCACATGAACGCGACCCTTTTCATGACGTCCATATTGGATTTGATTTTCCGACACAACAGAGTTTTTTTAATTCAATTATTTCTGTCAGCCGACTCTTTGACTTACGTTTTTGTGCACCTGAACGCACCGTCAGCGGATAAACCTGCTACTTCAACTGCATCGCCACACGCGACGTCTTTCACGGAGGCTCTGCTGCGTCACTGAAGTGACGAGATGAAGCCACAAGGAAGACGCATTGGAAAAGTATTATTTAGATTTGTGTCCAAGCTCCATAGTTTAAATGGGTCTATTTGGTATATTTATACATATCTTAATAGATCAATTTACTGGTTTATCCCATTTGTTCAACCTTTGTTTAACGTCCAATAGTTTAACGAAATATAAACCTTTCTTTTATAATACTAAATTATAACTAATAACCAAGCAGCCATAATTTCCGATAAAGAGTATGAAAGAATGAACAGTCAGGCAGACTAAAGATTATATTTAATTTGATTTAATAGATGTATGAAGGATATTTCTTAATTGTTTCCACTACAGCTTTTCAGACTAAATCATAAAACTGATTCACAAATGATTCTCTGTGGTTCATGAGCGGGCATGGGGCACAATAAAAGGAAAATACTGAATGACAAATCCTCAGTTTAAAAGTGGAACACATTAAAAATTAAAAAAATGCTTCCAACAGGTTAATACTAAAGTACTGTGTGTGAGTGTGTGTATGTGTGTGTGTGTGTGTGTGTGTGTGTGTGTGTGTGTCCCGATAATGAGGCCTTGTGTACACAATGCATGAACCCTCTCACGGCGGTTGTGCTTGCATAAGCTTTCAGCTTCACCAGGTGACTCCAAAATATGAATACATCTAAAGAAGCCGAGGATGGGCATAGAATCAGGCCAGCGCACATTACTGCTAATGATATCCCTCTGCAAAATATCACACACACACACACACACACACACACACACTCTTCAGGGAGCATACCTATATGTAGTGAACGCCCACGTAAGAACGAGCCCACAGACGAAACTGAGCGTTCACATAGAAGTACTGCATGAGCACATGCATGTGTGCAGGTGAGACGCTGCTTGAACATATGCGTTCTTTGCCGCCTCCGCCGGTGCATGACACGTGTTGCCTCGCTCGCCAGGGAGCAGCGGGGGAGTGGAGCCAATTATTCTCCGGGTGTGAATGAGGGAGGATGGGGTCTGTGGCTCAAACCCACCAGAGCGGGCTCATCGGCGCTCACTTCGACGGAAGAGAACGACGGACCGTGGCGGGGCGAGTCGCGCGGCAATGACCGGCGGGCGAGCTTAAAGGTGCGTTCACACCAAGAGCGAAACTATTTTTTCGCGCGACCGTATTCCATGAGAAGTCTACGTACAGACGCATGTGGCTGCGATAGACGCGATATTTTCCCGGGCGGCGCGTTTGGGGCGACGCGATGTGGGCGACGCATTTTCAGCGGCGCAATTTTCGCCCCCAGTTGAAATATTTCAACTTTGAGGCGTCATCTCGCAACTCGGGCCAATCGGCTCTTGAGTTCTCTCTCGTAGCTGGAAGCGGAAGTCTTTCAGACGTAACAGTGACTTCATCGGTGAAAGTGACCGAGCTGAGTGAGCGATGTCAACAACCAAACACGGAGGGCGTCAGTGTGGGACGTCACAACAACAAGTATAAAAAGCAGAACTAGTGTTAGTGTGGTGGATGGATGGAGGGATATGATAACGGTCTTCGATCTTGTTGAGTTGTTGTCTTGTTTTTTTTGACCATTTAGGAGGGGGAGGGGAGGGGGATCCGATGATAATGCTGCTGCTGTCAAGTTGATTTGTCTGACGTGGGATTCACTGGACCAGCAAGGAAACACACACAGCCAACAGTTTCTCGTTTGAATCTCATCCCAAATAATATATATACATAAGACACTCGATCACGATGCACGTCATCGTGAAAACATTATTGTCGCCTTCTCCGTAAATGATGCAGCCGAGGTTAATGGGCAGTAACCGCTGACCAGTGGGTGACCGTTGCTCAGCGGTGACTGTTACTGTTCAGCAGCTGTTGGATCTTTGTACACATATGTCCTTTAAAGTGGAAATCTGCACACGCTCCTCCTTGTGTGTTCTTTCCGAGTAGAAATAAAAGCCCAAGGGCAATGATGATGATGATGATGATGATGATGCATACCGACCTGATACACAGACTTTCCCTCTACTGGCTCGACAAATTTCCCCTTGGGGATTAATAAAGTATATATCTATCTATCTATCTATCTAGCGCCACCAGCAGGTTGCCAATTACGTCTCGGTAACTATCGACGGCCTGATAAAAAATGTTGTGTTCTCCTCGTGATGAATTGTAATCACTTTGTTGATCCCGTAACTTTCTGATCCGGCGACATGTAGCGTGAGATTCCCTTCAAACCGTTAAAGCCAGGCGGGAGGATAAATTAATGGGGTGAACTTTAACCTGTCAGTCTCAAGGTGCGTTCACACCAAAAGCAAAACTGTTTTTCGCGTCGCCCAAAACGCGTGAGTTTACTCGCTCGACCGTTCACCGTGTTCTCGCCATGAGCATCCAGACGCTCCGCGAGGGGCGGGGCTTATCTCCGTGTCTCGTCTCCGTAGAGACCGTTATCATCTCCTCCATCCACCAGAATAATAACCACTAGTTCTGCTTTATACTTGTTGTGGACGTCCCACACACTGACGCCCTCGTGTTTGGGTTGATGACATCACCCGTAGGCTCACTCAGCTCGGTCACTTTCACCGATGAAGTCACCGTTACGTCTGGAAGACTTCCGCTTCCAGCTACGAGAGAGAACTCAAGAGCCAATTGGCCCGAGTTGCGAGATGACGCCTCAAAGTTGAAAGATTTCAACTCGGGGCGAGAATTGCGCCGCCGAAAATGCGTCGCCCACATCGCGTCGCCCCAAACGCGCCGCCCGGGAAAATATCGCGTCTATCGCAGCCACACGCGTCTGTACGTTGACTTCTCATGGAATTCGAAAAAATAGTTTCGCTTTTGGTGTGAACGCACCTTAACCCTCTTGTTACCTTTAGGGTCAATTTGACCCCATTCAATGTTTAATGTCGGTGTTCTTTGGGGTCAATTTGACCCCAGGCTGTTTTTCACTGTGTCAAACATATAAGAAATATCAACTTTTTTAGGTATTTAGGTAGTCAACAAACAAACATAAAGTACCTCACACTTAAACTTGGAAAACAATATTAATTCTAATAATTTTCTGGAGGTTTTAATTGCTGGGGTCAAATTGACCCCGAGGGTAAAATATGTCAGTAAATATAAAGGTAACAGGAGGGTTAAACATTGAATGGGGTCAAATTGACCCTAAGGCAACAGGAGGGTTAAGTGGATGCTACTGCATCGGTCAGAGGGTGAACCTGGCTAGCCTGCTAATCCCTTCGCTACAAAAAGCATTCATTTCATAAAAATACGTGTGACCGCCATGTGTTCACATACGGTCTTCCTGTTCGCTTCCCGACAGCCACACACAAGAATAAGTGGGAAAAGAGTGCTTCTTCTGGGGCTTGTAATCGGTCTCCTGGTGAGATAAGAGCAACGTCTTTATAAAAGCCGAGGCTACAAACGCTTTTGGAGGTGGAGTAACTGGACAGAGGGTCAGATTTCCTGTTGGTTACGATCGTGAGAATATCAGTTATCTGCTACTTCCGTCAAATATATAGGTTGTGCCTTTTTCCGACAAGATCCTATCCACCTCACTTCATAAAACATGTTCGGCTCTGCTTGTATCCCAGATGGATGGAGAATGAGTCTATATAAGATAACACTTACAGTCTTCACAGATTTCTCTCAGTTAACAGATGTATAGGAATAGAAAATAAAAAAATGTGTATTTACGATACCTGTTTACTTATTGCCACTACAAATAATGTGCCTACCGCCAGAACGGGGGCACAGGAGATGCCACCTCCACAGCGATTCGCTCCACCATCGACCACCTGGACGACAACAACACCTATGTGAGAATGATGTTCATCGATTTCAGTTCAGCATTCAGCACCATCATCCCCTCCACACTGAATACCAAACTAGGCGACCTTGGCATCAACACCTCCCTCTGCAGCTGGATACTGGATTTCCTAACCGACAAAATAGACCCCAGTGTGTTAGGTTAGGTAATCACACCTCCTCTACCCTCACCCCGAGTACTGGCATTCCACAGGGCTGTGTGCCGAGCCCTTTCCTCTACTCCCTGTTCACCTATGACGGCACGCCTGCATATGGTTCCAACACCATCATGACGTTAATTCAATTCAATTCAGGTTATCTGTATAGCCCATTTTCACAAATTACAAATTTGCCTCAGAGTGCTTTACAATCTGTACACATAGACATCCCTGACCTTTGACCTTTGACCTCACATCGGATCAGGAACAACTCCCAAATAACCCTTCAGGGGAAAAAAGTGAAGAACCCTTCGGGAGAGAACAGAGGAGGATCCCTCTCCAGGATGGACAGGTGTAATAGATGTCATGTGACCAGAAGGACAGATTAGAGTTAAAACACATTCAATGAATATGACAGAGTGGATGAATAGTTGGTAGTCGGCATATTCCACGATGGAGAC